>NC_141615.1:27114237-27416737 GCF_047967505.1 Dipteris shenzhenensis
GGTGTTGGCTGTGGACCTTGTGAAGGGCAAATTCCATTCATGTGGAATTCATCTCATATTCTAGCAAGATGCCGTTACCCATGGTAATTGAGTGTCAGGTATGGATACCCTCACAAAAGGTGCGACCACCATAGACGAGTGGATGTAAGGGGTGTGAAGTTTTGCAAAAAGAACTTACAGAAGAATTTACACGTGTGATTAGCAACAAACACAAAGTAAACAATAATAATAAAATTGAAAATGAAAATCACTACTAAGAAATAAAGTAGGCTTCTTACATTGCATCACTAATAGAGGCTTGAGAATGTTGATATGAATGTTGTACATTGGCACAAAGTTAGAATAGTCAAATGTAAAGGTAGATTTTGGACCATTGATACCTCCTGGAGCCAATTGATAGTAACTTATTTTTATTTAGTGGTAACCGAGGCTATTATTAAAGACTACGAGAGGTGTTTGGACCCTCTATGTTCTTTGTTGAATATTGTCTTACTAATGATGTTGCTCACTCTTTGGCATTATTCTTCTACTTCCATTTTGGCATATATACATGCATTACGAGTATGCAAGTCCAATAGTTTGCACCCAAGGGGGGTTGTTAATGATGCTAATGGGATGTGATCAACGTTGACAGATTGGTCTTCGTGATGGATTTATTAGTGTTTGACCTTGAGATTGATGATCATGATGTTAAAAATTGCTTTGTTCATTGCCCTTGACAATGAGTATGTGTTCAGATTCATCTTGATTGGCACTCGCTTGTAAGGTCTCTAGTACCTCCTCACTAGTACCTCCTCATTGGTGAATTGGGCAAGAGGTGATTGGACCCTCTATGATCTTGTTGAATACTCGTCCTAGTAATGATGTTTCTCACTTGTTAGTAATATTCTTCATAGCTTTGCTAGCTAGGTTTTTAATTTGATTTTTCTAATTTACTAGTAATTTTGTTTAAGGTCACTTACAAACTCCATTCTTTTTGTATTATTAAAAAAATTAATTTGTAGGATTGGATATATTCTATTCTTATGAAGGCATATATTCTTCATACTCTCATTTGGACATATTTACCTGTATTTGGGTATGCTTGTCTAATGGTCTGCACCTAAAGGGTGGTTGTCAATGACGTCCTTGGGATGTATCAAAGTTAACTCATTGGTTTGCATGATGGATTTCCAGGTCTTTGACCTTGAGATTGATGATTGTGATGTTAAAGATTGCATCGTTTGTGGACATGTTTTTGGATTCATCTTTAGTTCGCACTCACCTGTAAGTTCTCTAGTTACCTCCTCATCAGTGAACCATAACTTTATCCTCCTCTTCTCTCTATTGTAACCACTAATGGACTTGTACCCAAATATCCTTCCTAGCCACAACCATCCAAGTGGTCGAGACTTCCATGGTCATCTCTAAGGCCTCGTGGGAACAATCACATCTGGCTCATAAGGTCCCTTAGTCGTTGAAGGTGCGTGAGATTGGATTCAAGAGAGGAAAGGGGAGGGAGGCTTTTTCTTGGTATAATTCTTCCAACTAAGGTTGTAGGGTACAACAAGGTACAATGGGAACATGAATAGCCTTTATAGTCCTTTTGGATCGGTACCACCCATCTTTTGTTAGACGCTAGTTCTTAGTTTTTCGTACTTTTGATGTCATGTTTAGACTAACAATTGTTTTCAAACTTTGAGATGTGTCAAGCTTGGTCAAGGCAGCTTATAGATGTTTTGGGCTAAGATTTGACAAGTGATCAAATCATTAGTGATGCTTACAAGTTGGAGGGTACATCTAATGACCGTATTGAAGCATAATTACAAAGGGTGGCTATGGTGCTAAAACAATACTGACAAGGGACAGCTTGGGGTGGAATGTGCGCCAATGTCAAACTCCACTCTCCACCGTAAAGACTTCGAGCTTACTTGCTTGAGAACGAGCAGGTTGATTTTTGGGAATAGAAGTTTGGTGGCTTCATGAGAGGAGCATCCTCTCACATGTTAAATGTCTAAAGGATATTTTGAAGAGGGTTAACATGGAAAACTTTAAGCTTCTGAAGACTCCCATGGGTGGGATTGACAAGCTGATACCGCATTGACAACTCAGCTTTAATGGATGCCACTTTGTATGGGCAGTGTCTCGGCAGCCTTATATTTTTTATTACGACAAGGCTTGACAGAACATGTGGAGTGCACAAAGTGAGTTAATTAATGGAGCATTTAATTGAACTCCAGCTAAGAAAATACTTATACATTTGAAGTATACCTTTACTTGGGGTGCTAGTTTACTGACATATATCTTCATGACTTTACAAATGCAGCAAGGCAGGCTTAGGTGGACTTTGTTAGCTGCATTGATATTGAGTACTGAGAAGCAACAACTAGTTACATACAAGGCGGCTAGCACTTTTGTGTCAACAAAATCTTTATATGCTGGCAAAAATAATGTGCAGCAAGTACAATGCACATTGAAGTGGAGTTTCATTTTGTCAAGAAAAAGGTGGATCCTAGGAGATGCATTTCATCTTTTGCTCTTCATCTTTAGAATTCTAACATCAATTAAGCTGAGCTAGAGCAACTTATGCATGTATTTGGGCAATATATATTTTTGGCCTGCCACATGGCAATGCCAAGCCATCTAGATTGTGGAAGCCCTAGATTTGTCCTATGTCTAGTTTTGTCTAGTCTTGTGTGTACATGTTGATCCTATTTGGATAGTAAGAAAAGATCACATGAAAGAAGGCAGTTTTCTCCCTCTTTTTGCTTACAACTACTACACTTTTCATCTCAGCATTGTTGGTATTGTGTCATGTTCTGTCACAAATCTTGCGATATCTTGCATGACATTCATTAGCCCTGTGGTCTACCCTTGTGCATTTGGAGATTGTCTCATCTGCTCCAGGTTTTCCTCAGATTCCAAACTCATTGGGCATCTCATTCTCCTTCTTCTTATGTGAAAGCTCCATACTTAAGGTGACTTGTGTACTAGGGATTCTTAGACTCCTAGTGCATGGTTCCTGAGGCAAGAAAACTTATGGACTGCATAATTAGAGCAAGCTTTTGCAAATGAAAAACTCTTTGCATTTGAGACATTCATTTGGCACTCATGCCATGTCTACCCGTTGACAATATTATGCCCCATTGAGCGTCTTTAAAATGATCTCCATTGTGAGCTTATTTGCTTCCAATTGGCTACTCTCACCTTTTGTATCCCATCGACCATGAGTGCATATGGCCTTGCTCTCATATTCGAAGGATCATGCCATAGTGCACACCTAAGGAGCCGATAATATCTATGTATTCACGTAGTAGCTCTAGAAATCAAAGGGTTAGAAAAGGTGCCTAATTAGATGCTTCATCTTCATGCTCTCAAAGATGTTGGTCTTAAATTGAGGCTCGCTTGAAACCAGTCACTTGGCCACTTGTGGGGCTGGCGTAAGACCCAGAATACAACCTACTATTTTGCCATGTCATGGAATTTTGCCTAATTAGATGCTTCATCTTCATGCTCTCAAAAATGTTGGTCTTAAATTGAGGCTCGCTTGAAACCAGTCACTTGGCCACTTGTGGGGCTGGCGTAAGACCCAGAATACAACCTACTATTTTGCCATGTCATGGAATTTTTTCTGTGGCAATCTTGAACGTGTTAGAGGCGAAAGTGTGAAAGAGTTGGGAATCGAGTAAGCTGCCCATGTGAGCTTTCGGGATGGGGACAAAACATGGACAGGGTGAAGCGCAGATCAGGGACAAGCACAGCTCAAGATGGTGGTATCCCAAGAGAGGAATCCTAGGGGAGGCAACCTATGGGACAGTGCAAAGGGGAGCGAGTGGAGGGAGAATTGTGACACGGATGAGGGCCACATAGGAATGGCTTGAGGAGGGGATGGGCTGAGACTCTGAGAAGATTGGAGAGAGCAAGGGGAGGTATTGTTGGGGCAAGCATAAAGAGAATGAAGCTGAGAGGCATTGCGAAGGGGAGGAAGAGAAATGAGGAATGCATCAAAGGGGGGGTGGGCCAAGAAAGTAGGAATGGATAGGTGGCAGTGGAAGGGCAGCATTACGAACAGTCACTTGAAACCCTGTTTCGTCCTGTCGAAACCTCGAAATGACACAAACAAACGAAATGTTTCGTAATAGGACGAAACCCTCTCAATGAAACCTTTGTTTCACCCAAATCAAAATACATGTTTATGCGCTGTTATTTCTAGAATCCATATGCTTTTAAGTTTTGATTCCATACTATTAAATGGTCTAAAGTTGAAACTTGAGAAAGGAGACGAACGCTTGAATTTAAGACATTTGAAGAATGTGTTTGTGTTTTGAATTTCCTTTTTAGGTATCTTGACTTGTATTTCTCTTTGTTCACTCTAGACTTGAATATTACATATCTTTTGCCCCTATCCTTGTATATATTCAGTATCATTTCGAAGATGGAGCATAAAGCAGCCTCCTTAAGATCTACTCCTAGGAGGTAAGTAATGTTGCATGTTTGAGAGAGATTCAGAAACCCAAAAATTTTTAGGACTTAATGCAAACCTCAGATAGATCTAGGAGCTGAATTTTAAGTCAAATCCATTTTTATGCGCAAGTAGCTTTTCTGTAGTTTCATAGAACCACAATTTCAACTTACCGAAGTTTTTCCTCCTGTTTATATTCAGCCGTGCAATGAATATAAAACCTTTAAGCGTCAGCTATTTGTAGAGTAGAACCAGTTTGATAATGTAAGCCTTTCTTTGAAAAGAAGCTTTTTGTGTAAAACATAAAAGTATCGATGTTATAGAGAGTATGAGAGATGAGATGATGATGGTTAGACAGAGGTATGCTATAGGTGATTGTTGAGATTTGCTAGAATTAGTGCTGCATGATTTGATTGTAGTAGAGGACTGTGAAACTACTATTGTGGTCTTGTAACTCCAATTTTAATTCAGATGCTAAGAGATCTACACTGGAATTGCTGATCTCATAGTGTAAAGTAGGCTGAATGGGCAGGGGTGATCACCCAATGCATCTGTGCATGCATCCACCCAAGGTAAGTGTGCAGGTATTGATTGTGCTTAGGAATAACAGGTTATCTGGACATGGAATGCCACCTTCGTGGTGAATGTGTGGTATGGGACTCTTCTTCTATTGTCACTATGAAGGGTCTAGATATTAAAATTTTGTATCCACACGCTCTCACTAGCCAATGTGGGATGTGACTAAACGTGAAATCAATAACTGACATCACAGAGCTATGATAGATGGTGTCTCTGACTTCAATACTTACACTTTCCATTTGCAAAGGTGAAGTACAATACATAATAACAACCTTTTACAATGCTGAATAACAACTCCACATACACGGAGAGGGTGGTGAACAAAGCTTTCTTGGAACTTGTGCAGATATTTTTACTGGATTCGTGGTTGGAAAGCAAAAAATCCATGTTTGTGTGGTGGCATTGTGTGTGTGTGTGTGGGGTGTCTCTCTCTCTCTCTCTCTCTCTCTCTCTATATATATATATATATATATAGGGCTGTATAGATGTTACATACAGCATCATGAACTAAATTTATGCTGCCTCAAATTCTTACTGCAGGCTCAAAGTTTTATATGTATGTTGTAAGTATACAATGTTCAGAAACCCCATGCACTGTGCTGTGACCAAAGGTGGATTGTGTTGTTGAGTTTGTAGTAGACAAAAAAAAAATCCTCTGAATTGAAAATAGAATGCTTGAATTTGAAATGGATGTGAGGACGGCCTGAAATTAGGTTCACATTTGGATGTTTAGAGGCCACGAGGAGCAGGGCAGCTTACAACTCAAGTATGCAAAGGTTGAGAAATCTAAGCCAGAATATTACAGAACACTGAATTTCGAGCTCGATGTACTCGTGAATCAAGAAACCAAATCGTCAACTCTCAGATTTCTCTGAAGGGCGTGTTTTATAAATTGTCAACTGTCAGATTTCTCTAAAAGGCTTGTTTTATAATGGGTGAAAGAAATATTGCTATTTATAAAGCCTCTACAGTTGCCATCTCTAGCCCTCAAAATAGGACAGTAACATCTTATGAAGTCCTGAATTGGCACCATGGTCTGTATTTATGAAAATGATACTGCTTATCGCTTGTTTTCTTTGTAAGAGCAGTCTCATTCTGCAGTAGGCGTTTTGGTAGTTGAACTGAGCAATGATTGGACGTTTCAAGGAAGTGTGTTTTTTAAGTGACTCTTAACTTCAGGTCTATTTTAGTGTCTAGACAAATGGTTCATAAGAGTTATGAACTAAATAAAGGTTTCTTTTACTGTTTTTTGTGAAGCAGTGTTGGAGAGCTCTGAAAAGCATCAGAAAAGATTTGGGCCTCTACGATATTTTGTAGCGGGTGCCCTTAAGTTCCTTTGCTTGCCAGTGTATGAGTGTGAGGTTGAGTATCTGCCAGCTGAAGGTCAAGGTTGCCAAGAACAGGCAGGCAGTAAAGGACTCCATATTGAGGTTTCCTCAATTAATTTTGATGAGCATGGTGATAATTTTGATCGAAAGGTTGACATTGAAGCAAGCAATGGCTTGTCGAATCACGAGGGGGTTTTGATGGCATCCTGCAAAATCTCGGGTGATCATGATATCCTTACAGGCAATATCGATGCGAATAATGAACCTTCTGAATATGTGCGAGGCCTAGATACGAAGTCCAAACGCGTTCCTGCAGCACGTGCTGCATTGCAAGCTGGGACAGAGGAGGCGGTTGCTGTCAATCACTCTGTATCTGGCCCCACAACACCTTCCCCCCGCCCGAGGACAAGATCCAGGTCAAGAACAGATAGAGGTTGGTCAGGACTGAACTCCGGGAATGGAAGCTCAAGAAGCTCCTGGGACTACTCGATGGTGGATGGTCCTGGAGACTTCTTAGCTGTATCAGGAGATGACGTATCAAAATCACTAGGGATGAAGTGGGGCTCCCAAGAAGGTTGCTTGGACCTAAAAGGGAACTCTGAAACAGGTGGTCACATTGACATGAAGCATGGGCGGCATACTCCTCAGGAGGACAAATGGGTTGTGAAGCAAGGTCCTTTCTTGGGTGTCATGATTTGCAATCATCGATGCAAGACTGTGCAATGCCTGGAATCACAATCTCTGGCCCCTACTGCAGATCATGATGACAGGACTCTAGATCTTGTTATGGTCCGTGGCATTGGTCGCCTTCAATTGCTTCGATTCCTGATTTTGGTGCAGTTTGGCCGGCATCTATCCTTACCTTTTGTAGAGTACACAAAGGTGATGCTTTTGTTCTTTTTTTAAAATATAATGGGGCTTCTACTAGTTTGTAGAGGCCTAAGTCTAGCTATTGCTTACTAAACCAATTTCAATTTTTTCACATTTAACACGACCAAAAGCAGGGAGCAAGGGTGAATACTAGTTGCAGAAGAGGACAGGAGAAAAAACCATAGGATCAGAAATGAGTACCAGAAGTACATTGGGTAGAGAATTTGAACCAGGCATTAGTGAGTGTGTGAATGTATAATCGCAATGTCAGCTTGAATGATCTCTTACTTGTTCTTGGTTTTTGGTAAAATGGAATGTACTAATATTATATGCGCCATGTACAATAAGACCTATCAGGAATCATGGGGTTAGGTACAGTATCTTATTTTCCACAGGGAGTATATATGAGCTTGTTCCCAAAATGAATTGCTAGTTTTGATAGAGATATGTATGTGAAGAGCTGGTGATGCATCAAAATTTTTTTTGCTTCTATTGGCGGATGATCTGATTATTGGTTTTGGGCTTTTGTCAATTCCCCATCTTCCCAAAGTCTTTGGGTTTTGCGTTTTGGACTTGAACTTGCTCTTTTTCCATCATTAGTAAGAGAAAGCTAGCTGGTATTGCTTGGATCAGCTCCTACATCTCAACCAGAAAGATTTTGAAACTCTGGGCTACTCTGGAAATGAGTTGCCTCGTCATAGATTTGGACTATATTACTGTTTTCTGAACAATGTGTTTTGGGTCAGGTACAATCAGTGAAACTCAAGCCAGGGAATAACAGCCACAAAAAATGTGGGATCGATGGAGAGCTTCTGACTGTCAATGGACCAATCTCGACTACTATACTTCGTGAACAGTGTCAGCTCATTGGACACACTGTTCACCACAACTAGATGCCAGAAATATTCTTTGGAAAGATCATTGGTATGTGTACAAATCTATAAAGGCCCTCTTATCCTTGTGATATCTTGTGAGTTTTCTTCTCTTTCCCTGTTATTTTCAGCAGGAAGTTTTGGCTACATGACCTTGATTCTTGTATTTGTCTGGAAGGGGGTCCTCTTTGTATCATTATGTAGATTTTGACTTTATGGACTATATGCCTTCTCAAAGACGTATGCAATTTTTGCCTGCCAAAGCTGAGCAAATCTGTATCTCGGGATTTGTTCAGATGTTCTGGCGAATTAATAATGGTCGTTAATGAATGTGTTTCCTCAAGTAAGGTCTGTGCTTCAAAAGTATGTGATGTGAAGTCTCAGCTGGCATCTTTTTGATTGATGTGTCTGCTCTTAAAAAGTATGTGTGATGTAAAGTCTTAGCAGGCAAAACCAAGCAATGCATTGTTTTGTGTCCAGCTTTGTGCTCATAAAATGTGTGCATGGCACGTGCATGGTGGCAGCAGTAAGGTGGGCCAGCATAAGGGTGGGTAGCCACTACAGGCCCAAGAGGATGGGTGATGGTATTAGCATAGCATGTATATTAGTGTGCTTATGTGCAGGCAGCTTTGTATACATGCTTGTGTGTACTATGTGCCACAAGGTGCTACATGTGTACACCCATGCAATCCATACATGCAAGCACACCAAAGCACATATAAGAATGTATGATGACATGATGGCCTTTTCATACTTGAATTTATATGGCTGCACTTGCTTGCATACATCTATGCTACATTTGTTAACAAAAATACATTAAATTTGTGTAGAAAACTATAGCTGTGTGCGTGCACATATGTGAAGCTACAATCATGTGCTAGTGTGCACATATGGACATCCAAATCTCTTTGTGCATGAACGTGTCATGCATAAACAATATTGTTAGCACCGCCTAAAGTTGCAAACATGTCACAGACATAAACACTCTATGAAGCTACGTAGAATCATACGCACACACAAGGATACATCCAAAGTTTTTTTTGCTTGCACATGTACATCGCCTGGGGAATCACAAGCCCGTCATCTTCATAAACAATATATTCAGCAACACTTAAAAGTTGACCAAAACTATTCAAGCAATATCAACAATGCAATCAAGTGTTCAAAGATACATGCACAATGTATCTAGACATGGATGAATGTACAAGTTCATGAGCAAATGCATAAAGACACTCTAGAAAAGTATAATTGGATGTGTTCAAGTTGCGTAATATCTAGCTCCTTTAGATTATACTCCATAGTGATACACATGCATGTCAAACTTGGATAGGTGCACACGTATAGACATAGGGCCCACTCTCCTCCTAGTGACTTCCTTGGCCCTAAGGCTCCTTGCATAGTCCCTCTTGACTCACCCCAATCTCAAACTCTATCCCCTTTTCCACTCACATGGTGTGTCACACCCCCCCAGGTATTCATGCCTTACTAAGAGTATGATTGGTTTCTCTATGACTCATATTTTTCTTGCCACCTCGGTTTCTCTACGACTCATATTTTTCCTGCCACCTCCATGCTATGCACGTATCCACCACATTAGTCCATGGTCCCTTTCGACATCCATGTTTCGACATCGTACCGACATCCTCACAAGGGTCGATTGACTCCTAATTGGTCCTAGGTGAAGGCCCATTGATAGAGGCATGATCTATGAGATTCACAAGATTGAGACCTTGACCTTTATAGTTTGACTTTGTAATGAAACCTTATGGTCAAAGCTAGTAAACTTCTTGAGTAATACACAAGATGAGGCATCGTAATCTACAAGAGACTTGTTAGAGCTCAAAAAACCCACTGGGGGTACACATGGGAGTCAACACTCTTGAGACGAGATACAGATTATGCATGGATTGTAGTTTTATGCATGGATTGTGCATGGATCGAGTGGGGTTGTAGTTTTATGCCGATTACCTCACAAGAATAATCACCATGGAATGACTCCAGATTCCTTTGGCTTTGGGTATGGAGCACATCATTGAGGGATACCTTAATTGCAGTTTGCTACTTTTCCCTTGATCTGACATTTTGCGATGAAGCTTGGAGAGGAAGGGGAAGGCTTGACTCGATTCTATTGATTTAGATGAGGTAGCTATCTCCTAAGTTTCTACGGATCGATGATCTCGAGTCACTTCATATTGGTGTACCATCATAGACATGGGCAGGTGCATGGCTTAATCATATACATTGGTTTGGAAAGATGACCCTATTTGATGGGCTCACTTGTTCCCACATGGAGGAGAGTATTGTGGAGTTGACTATTTGATGGGATCTCTTGCCTTTCCTCTCAGATTGTAGACTTCTTTATACCTTGCCTCCATTCGGAGTTGACCACATATACCTACTTTTTAGCCTATCCATCCCACTCCTACCACAGAGCACATCCCATTCCACTTACACCACTTTCTAGATCACTTTGATCATGAACTAGCTCTCGCTTATGTTACCCGCCTCTCTACTATGCTCCATGATCTTGATGTTATCCCCCTACTTGAGGATAGAGTCACCCTTGTCATAGTTTCCTTGGATGGTGTGGCTCTCCAATCCTCCCCTCATACACCAAATACATTTGCTCATCATCGGTTGGATTGATCCCTTGTAGTAGATGGTATGATGGCGAGCATAACACCACCTTAAATTTAATCTTGAAACCAAGCATCACCTTCCGATTGAAGACCATGACCTTGGTGTTACCCAAGTTGGCCTTCAATCATGGGTCTCGTAGAAATATTGAACTGCATCCAAATGCTGCTAGAAACTTGGCTGATGAGGAGAGTACACAACATCATCATCTATGTATAGTAGAATTGGGATCAAGCGATTAGCTAAGGGGGAACCAGCTCCAATTAATGCCATGATGGACTCGAGCTCATCGATGCATATGTCAAACAATGTCGGTGACAAAGGAAAACCTTGTTTGACACAAGCATGCTTATTATCTCTTCTGTCCATGCAATTGATATCCTAACTTTGCCTAATACCACTCATTGTGTGTCGGGATGAGCCAAATAATGTCTTGATTGTATCTTAGATCAAATAGTAATTTGAATAGTTTTGCTCATGATATTATGTCTAAGGTTTTTCAAACAGTCTCGTACTTTTCAAACTCATGGGATCCCTTGCCTTATGGATCGAGACAAGGATGTTAAGGGTCCAAGAGTTCGAGAAAACTAGTAGAAACACTCCGTTCAATAGCTTTACCAGGATCAAGGCTACAGTATTAAGCCCATGTGTAATGTACTTAGTACATAGCTCCTCGTGATCTTTTGGCTCAGACATTGTGTAGCTTGAGAGTTGCATGTTTTTGGCGGGGCACTAGTGCAGATTGTTGCATCCTATACATTCCTAGGCATTGTCTTCTTAGGCTCGATCTTCCTGATGCGGCCATCCATGTAGAGTCGTTTGAGAAGCGAATATGCTCCACTAGCCTAAGACATGTATCAGTGCTTTCACTCTCATTTCTAGGACACTGGAATTAAGTGTCTTCTCTTTGACTCACTTGTCTGTCTATTTGGGATGTACAATGGTCCCTTTTGGGAGACAGATCTATTGGAGACAAATTGGTCCCATATAGAGAGAGTACAGGTTCTTCTTGCTCAGATGATTCGTAGCAAGCCATCAACCCCACATAATATTTTGCTAGTTGAGTTTTGGGGCTACTCCTCTATAGCCTGATGCAATCTTTCTAGTGGTACACTTATCTATGGTACCACGATATTCAGATGATGCAGATTGCCATGGTTGGCCTTGACTTCATCTAGGAGGGGATCAAAGAACCTAGTATGCTCGAACACGTAGAAACTTGGGACTACATATGGATATGCTTTCACCATTTCAGTATAGCCTTGAGTCTCCATCCATTCCATTTAGCTACCACGAGGTGGATTAGGTCATCAAAGAGGATTTATTACTCCACACGTACATGACTTGGCTAGCACCTCTTGAGCTTTTAGTAAAACTCAACTTCTAAGAGATCACTGGTTGAGGATCTCAGAGGGGGGGCACTCACATTCCTCTCTCACATGCACCGAGTATCTTACAAATTGATATAAGGTGGGCAGAGGCATTCAACGTGAAAGGTAGATTACACTTTACTTGATATATGTAGGAGGTTGAGACTTTGCATTTAGATGCAATATGTATTGGTTGGGCCCGAGTGATCTTTCAGTGAAGCTGGGCTTTTGCAGAGATCACTTCTTACATATCATAGCGGAGGGTTTCATTGATCCACCAAGATACACACAGATTCACCTACCCCACTCGTTGAGGATCTCTCTTGGGCAGTTCCGGGTCTCTTCACACAGACTTCGTATCGAAAGCAGCAAAGCAGAGTGGTTACCCAGGGAGAGGCTCGCATATGCACACTGTGTGACATGTAGGAGGTTGAGACAGAGGAGCATTTAATCTTTAGGTGCCCTGTTTACTATGAGATCCGAGGGCGTTTCTACTGCCTCTTTAGAGATAGTTATACTTGGGGACATCCCCTCCTTGTTTAGGGTCGGAGCCCGACGGACGGGGGTCACAGTGGCCTTGGTTAGACGCAGAGCTATGATCAGGACTGCACCCTTGAGGGGCTGACAATGCTCTATTGCTGGCCTCACGCCTTTAGTGCCTCATCCATCTTGATGTCCTACTGTTGCTGCTGATGATGAGGATGATGATGATGATTATGATGATGTTGATGATGACGATGCTAAGATTGATATATAGTCAACTATCGACATGACTATGTTGTACTATGGTACTTAGGACTTAGTACTGTCCTTTTGCATTTTTTGAATTCTGCATTGGTGTGGATGCTCGCTTAGTAGCTCCACTACCACAGCTCATTGTATCAGTTTTTTCATAGTCTCATAGACCCATCGGTCTTCCGAAGACTTTAATAAACTCTCTCTCTCTCTCTCTCTCTCTCTCTCTCTCTCTCTCTCTCTCCCCCGCCCCCCACCCTTAGGTCTTTCCTAGATATTAATAAAATATCTCTCTCTCTCTCTCTCTCTCTCTCTCTCTCTCTCTCTCTCTCTCTCTCTCTCTCTCGCGTCCAACCTGCCTCATGCATATACTATTAATAACAAAAATTAATGCATAAGGTAAGGGATTCCATAGGTTTTGACTATCATGGTTGGCCATTTTTGGTGGCCAAGCTATAAGGGTCATGACTTGAGGTACACATAAGTAAGTTTTCTAAGCATATAGGCTTGCATGTACACGGTTAGGCATGCTTCTAACAAGATATATCCACATTGGATCACATTTTCATCCTCAGATATTTTAGAGAGGAGGCTAAACATATTAATAAAGACCATATTGCTACTTTGTGAAAGTTTGGAAAGCCTTCAACTTTGTACCATCGCTCGTTTTTCTAGATTTCATGGTGAGAAGTAGATGGAGACAAGCAATCACACGATCGGAATAGAAAGAGAGGCAATGGCTTGATGTGATTGATAAACATCCAGCAAGTACAATCCCTCATTTATAGGCTTGGCAAGCCTCACACACTGCGTCATAGGTGAGGTCAATTGAGGAAACTCTCCTGACCTTCCTGATGATGTCACACACAAAGGGAATCAAATCTAGAGTCAAGTGACCCTACAACCACCTACAGTACAAGTGAACTATGGTCCACAACTGTAGGACACACTACTCCCACCAGGAATCTAATTCCCAACAAACACCCCTTTGAAGCTAGAGTGAGTGGCTTCAAAAGATAAACATGATGGTGAGATCATGATTGTGCACCCCATGTAATCTCAGAGGTTGAAGTCAGAGCATGATTCAACGATTGAACTAATCACTCTCATGACTTAAGGCTCAACATGATCAAAGGATCATGTCTAAGCATGGATGCATGACCAACTCATAGGTCTAGGAAAAGGCATGAACATCCAGAGACTTGGCCAAGCTTGCTATGGGAAAACCATAAAGACAAAGTACATTTTATTAAAAAAACCTTGTCTCCTAACTGGGTACATGGAATGGTGGAGCCTTTTATGAAACAAGGCACACAAAAGGGACTACCTAAGGCAAAGTACCTAATACACACATGACTCTAGAAATCCCATTCATCATGTATCTCTTCTGAAAGAGGTAAGCCCGTGACATCTATAGTGGAAAATTTCTCCTTAGGGATAGTAGAGGGTCCTTGCCTTTGTCTTCATCTTCATCTTCATCAATCTCCTCTACAACTAGGTTTGTATGCTTCTTTGATTATTCCTTTGCCATTTCTTAAAGCATTTATCCTTTGTATGTAGAGCTTCTTTTAATAGTTACACTTTGTAATTCTTCCTTCATTTCTTTGAGAAAAATGACTTCTCACGTTCTAGTGAAGCTCCATCTTTCTCTCTAATATAGCATTTCTCATCAATAAGGATAGCCACCATATCAGTGTATTTCATATCATGGACAACCCTTATTACTAGCACAACCACACTGTATTTGGAGACACCTTCAATATTGGTTCTGGTTCTCTCAGTAAAGGATCTTTTTGTCATTTGACTTTTGTTGCTTTTCCTTCCCATTTTTCCTAGGTTGGGGAGTTAGTAGAACTTCTCAACCAATGAAGTAGTTTTCAGTGCTTCCCTGATTACAAACTGATGGGGAGGTCTTAACAGTGGAATAGTTCCAAGGTCAGTGTCTAATCCCTTATAAGCACTACCATAAAAATCCAAATTTAAAAAATTAGGGTTTTAAAAATTCCAGGGCTTTAAAAAAAACAAGGTAGCATTGTGTTGTTGAGCTACTATACTAGACATTCTTACCTAAACGCCGCCCTAATCCAAATGTCTTTGGCATTAATTCATGCTTATAGTCTCCAAGTAGGTCTTGAGAAGATTGATGCATATCTCTTGGAGGCGATGCTGAAGTTGATGCGTGGGTATAGATGCGTGTAGATTTCACCCATGAAAATTTCCATCATTGAAAGGATGAGGGAACGAGGATGCAATCTCACATGCAGGTCAGTAGCTTGAGGGCAGACATCAACATCATTGTTCTTATATGCAGATCGATAAATGTCATAGTGATAATTAGTAAACGAGCCATGGTCACAGAGAGACTAATGGTGGACAGGTTCTAGTGATGGACTCATCAAGGCATGTGTGCACCTATAGCCTAACACCAAGACAAAATGGCATGGAGGAATAGTAGGGGGAAGATCTAATGCTCTGATACCATGTTAGATTGCATGTTGAGAGTGAGATGGAGAGAGAGAGGCAATGGACTGATGTAATTGATTGATATAGAAAGTAAATTGCCTCATTTTGGGCAAGGCAAGCCTCACACACTGCATCATTGGTGAGCTCAATGGAGGAATCTCTCTTGACCTCCTTAATGATGCCACACTCAAAGTGAATGAAATCTATAGTGAAGACAAGCTACAACCACCCAAAGTGCACGTGGATTGTAGGACACTTCACTCATAGCTATTGGGCCACTACTCACACTAGGCCTCCGATTCCCAGGACATCTCATCTCACAAAATCCAAGCTATACAACCCTTACCTTGAAAATATCAACTTCAGTTATATGTACTTGACTCTTTGAAATACTATTTGCAAGTCACAAGGTTGGCTCTCACAGTTATGTCTACTAGATGACCAATACGGTATTGGACAACCTATTGAAGCCAACCCAAGTAAGCAAGCATACAAACTTAAAAGAAAACCATTAACACATACATGCTATCATCAAATCAATGCACAACACAATGCATAAAAGCACACACAAAGAAAATGCACCTTTTTGGACAACTGTCTCATTTGTGAAAACTTCACAGAGTTCAAAAGTTTATGCCACTTTCACAAAATTTAACCTTCAAGGCTACAAGGATCAGAATCATCATCATCTTGCTCATCATCTTTTTTGTTTGCAAGGCTAATAAGGTCTTTCTTATTGTCCTCATCACCAGTATCACCTTCTACCTCTTGCTCTTTCTCATTTGTTTAGACTACAATGGTTGTTTCAATGATGGGAAGAATAAGCCCACATCTTCAAAGGTAGCTAACTTCTATGAATTTAATAATATACACAAGCTCTCAACTTGATCTTCTAGGGGTGTGTTCCTCAAAGTACTATTTCCAATTCCTTTCAACACCTAAGTTGTAGCATGGTGGTGCCAAAATCCACATGACAAGTGGCTGGAGGAGCTCACAACTAGCAGCATTCATCATCTTCCATTTTCATTGCAAGTGAGTTTTGGCTACTTCTTGTACATGCCCTCCTTGCATTGATACCAAACTATCTTGCTACAAGTTACAACACCTAGTAAAGGTAGCATCTTGTGCACAATATACTCAAACCACCTTATGGAAATCATTCATGACTCTAGGAACCTTTTTGAGTTTCATGTTTTACCACTCTGTATCAAGAAATACCAAACATTATGCAATGGATATGAGATTTCTTCAATTCCTTTCTATGCTAAACATTTCACGCTAAATGAAACTTGTATCTCTCAACATTACGGCTACCTCAATTTAGCTGTGGATTTTCTAAAGAAACTCCACAACTACCTCAATTTAACTACATTGAAGGGTCTTATGACATTTGGTCATTAGGATGCACCCACTGATTTCTAACAAGGAGTGCATGCTCTTTGCATCATGCCTTTCCTATGGTTGGTGTCTTTGAGTTGAGAGCTCTCAATGCAACTAAAAAAGGAACAATATCCTCATGGCATCCTCACCTAGTGACAGTATCTTTTCTTTCATGTCATTGCATTCACCTCTAATTGCTCCTCCGCTTAGATGTTTGGAAAATGTCACAACAGCCCGGTCTCACTCCAAAACATTTTATGTTTAATTAATTATTGCAATGTGTAAAGTGCATGCAAAATCTTATTCCTAGAGGCATTCACAACATTGTTGACCCAACTCATGAACTGTATAGTGTCTCAAGCCATTGATGTGATTAAACAAATTTTACAACTTCACAAGCATCATGTATAATCTCCTTGAACCACAATATATGCTTGTACACAATCTTCAACACCAAGTTCAAGGTGTGATTTCAGCATGTTGGTGTATACAAGTGGGGAAATTCTCTTTTTGGTAGTCTACTATCCTTTTTGCAACTCTTTGCATTATCGATGATGATCTTCAAAACTTTTTATGGGCCTATCTCCCTTATGGTTTCTGCCAAAATACTTTCTATGTAAATCCCAAACTTTCTTTGAATATTTGAATCAATGAGAAATGCCTCTCCTCTTGGTGATACAAACATCAAATTCAATAACGGGCATCTTTTTATATTTGTCCACCCATCTAATTTAATTGCTCATCTTGTGTTATGCAAGAGTTGAAAAATAATGTAGTTGATGTATTCTCTCTACTCAGCCTATGCTTTGTCTAGTATAGTTGTTTGAGAGCCATTATAAGTAGGAGGTTTGAAACTTGCATCGTACCACATGATGCAAATTTAAGCATCTTGCATGTCAATGTTATCCACCATACTCAATGGAGAAGCAGAATGCAATATTTATAAGAACGTATTGAGCCATCTCCAAGTTTTGGATCTAAATGCTCTCTACAATTGATGGTTGCCTCACCGGGAAAATTGGCAAGGCATGTCTTGAACTGCTTATCCTGCCAGCTAGCTGTGGAATTGTGAAGCACATAATAGATTTATTTGTCGAGCCCAACTAGGTGACCAATTATATGAGGGGCACCTCTAGATTTCTACTCATGACAAAATCATGCGAATTGATTGCAAATTCTCATTCTAGGCCAACAAACCTATGTTTTTGACTCACACTATTTTCAACCTTCCTTGTGCTGCTTTAGAAGCCTCAACAAAGGCTCTATCCATACATTGACCAAAACTGCCATGAGCATTATGTAGGGAGGATGTCGCATCCACTTGTGGTTGTGGAGCTTCATTTTGACTTCTATTAGCATTAAGAAATTTATCCATAGAATGCCCAGCCACATTGTGAAAATTGTTCATGCTTGTTGAACCAACAGTCTTAGTCATGTGGCCTAAACAATTGCATATGTTGGGAATACCTACTAATGAACCACACTCATTTACTATGTGATTATTGGTCTTGCACTTGTGGAACTAGGTCTCTCCATTTTTTTGGGTTGTCTTGAATTCCCATCTCTTTGAAAAGCTTGTTGGGCTCCGTCTTTTTAATCCTAATGTCCTTTTTACCGACCACTTCTTCTTATTTGTCTTCTTCAGTATCCATCTCTCGGACCAGGATCTGCTTTTTCTTTTGGGAATCTATGTTCCCATTTGTAATGCAATCAATTGGTTGAGCAACTAGTCATATGTCCTTGTTGGGTACTTAATCTCCATGTTGTGTAGCTTTTCTTCTTGAGTGAGTTTAATCATTAGTAGGACCCACAATGCCATTTCATCTTGCACGTTGTCAAAACGGTTGGTCAACATCCTCATTTGTGCTACAAAGTCATACAATAATTTGCTCTTATTTTCATTGAGGCAATTTGAGCTTTAACAATATGTCTTCTTGTTGAATTTGTGCTAGAACCTCCATAGCCACAAAGCAATGAGTCCCCGCGCGATAGCCAGAGCTCGCAAAATTTGACAAAATCTTTCAAATATGTGAATCTCAAGGAGCTGGTGTTGGAGGCTGACATCTTAAAGAAGAAACAACGAGAGAAGCAGACAAGATGGCGACTACGTACCCTTGCTACCTTCTTCACAAAAGTTCTGTTTTGTGATCAATCGTTGTTTATCATGTTAGCTACGCCCTGCAACTAGCTTAGAGCGTCTCACCACAACTTCTTTGGCTCGGTAGCAAATACCCATGATGCATGAGGTTCACCTTCAGTATAAGGCCAATTTACGTGCCTTTTGACTCAACGCAGCCAAGGGATTCCTCACCTTCAGGCATCTCCTCCCATCTGTCTCGATCCATGGTGGCCGACTGACTTCTATTACAAGTGTCCGTATACAAGTGTGTGCGTAGGGGCAGTGGGAAAAAAAAGTTGAAGGGAGAGAGAGAGAGAGAGAGAGAGACGACGCTCAAAAGCAAACGATGGAGCAGTGTTTGAGAATGGCGAAGCAACCTGGATGGAGAGAGCGTGCATGCAACAAAAGATGGCATCGGGAGGAGCACAGTAAGCTGTGGATATGGTTGTGAAGCAGTTCGGGGGAGTTATGGAGAAGGATATGGTTGAAGCAGGGAGTCTGTGGATATGGCTGTAGCAGGGAGTCTGCAGATACGGCTGAGTAGTGTTTGAGAAGGGTCGATGGAGAAAAGCATGCAATGAAAGACGAAGTGGGAAGGAGTTGTGGCTCAAGGAAAGCATGCCGCTGGCTCCCAGTATGCTCGCCCATCTTCCTGCCCGAGATTTTCTGCCTTTGCAGCATGTCGATCGCTTCCCAGGCTTTAGCTAGCATTGATTGTTTTACCCTTTTGTTATCAAAAGGGAATGCTGGCTTTAATACAGTTTCTTCCTGACGTTTAAGGCCACAAAACGTTCTACAGTAGTAATACGCTTGCAAACTAGCATGAATATTTTGAAATAAACAAACCTTGTGTTCTATATCCACTCTTTGTAATTGGAACGAACCCTTGGGCCTTCACTTCACCCTCTCCACACACTCGCTCCCCTATTTGAGTTGGTGCTGTCAAGGGGCAGCTGACAAGGTGCCCACATTTGAATTGGCATTGTCAAGGCGTGGCTAACAAGGTGTTGCACTTAGGTTGCACACCTGTCTGGTGGCAATAGATGATTCTGTCTTCTGGCTGCGATCTGTAAATCAAGTGGCAATTCCATCGTTGGATGCCATCTAAAAAGTAAGCCTCTATATATTTTCCCCCTCCCTCTAATGTATATATATATTTTAAAAATGTTATTGCTAGCTCTTAGGCAACATTATGTCTTGCAACCTACTTGCCTCTTGATTAAAATTTTTTCCTATTACGGTAGCCAATGTACAGTAGAACACCAAAATGAAGAGTGAGTACAATGCTTGGGATGTATCAAATCCGGCAACTCTCCAAAACTAAATTTATTATAATACATGGCTTGATGCAGTTTTGTTGGAGATTTGACAAAGGTTGAGAGAATTATTTTTCAGATGGAAGAGCGATGAATCTAAAAGTTTGGGCTCCAAGTAGATATGTCTGTAGTAAGTGTAGTGAATATGGGCGCCTAGTGAGTGGGGGTCATCGGGAGGTGGTGCCTTCATCAATTTATATATGAGGCTAAACCTTTTGGTGCATTCTTAATCGAGAGTGGAGGGTAGGTTGCTATGGTGCCTTCATCAATTGGCTAAACCTTTTGGATGCATTCTCAATCGAGAGTATGTGTAAGCCGTCCGATGTGGAGGGTAGGTTGCTATGGTGACTTGAGGGCTATTGTCCTCTTGCTGCTTGCTCAAAAACTCTTAACGTCCCAAGGCTAGCTCTATATATGGATTTGGTCTATACCCCAACAATCACACATCATTGTGGAAAATTCAAGTTGTATTGATGAGTTGGACCCCTCAAGTTCATCTCCTAGCTTTCTTCAAAGGTAGTGTAGTTTGAAGTCACTTTATTGACATCTCAAATGAGGGGCCAAGGCCATCTTTCATTATTAGGATGGTACGTCATATCGTGACCTTTGGCCCACCTACAAGAGAATCATAAGTATGGTTTCTAATATTTATGGTTGTGAGTCATTTTGCCAAATCTGATATTCTCTCATCCCATACAAATTCATATGGTTTCCCATATTTCCAATATCTCTAGGTTTCTTTAAACAATATTTTTGTTTATTTTTCTATATAATGTTTATTCATTTTTCTAAATAAATATATTTCTTAAAATTATATTTTTCTATACAATGTTTGTTTATTTACAAAAAATATTCAAAACAATAATCTCTCTCTCTCTCTCTCTCTCTCTCTCTCTCTCAGATCTCTCTCATTATTAAAACATTTTTTCAAAAAACATTATGTCGTGTAGCTACATGAGTTATTCATTAATGGATATTGTCATCCCATGGTGGATTCTTCCCACCTTGCACGGGATTCCCATCAATCATGTTGGTTTGTTTATCTTCAATCCTTCTTTCATTCCTTTTTGCTAAATAATTAAAGAGATAAGGCCTATAATTTAAAAATATCTCTCATAAAAGTTTTTGTAGGTTTTTAATATATATAGTAAATTTATGGCTTGCTAGAACATTAATTAACTAATGGCTAAGCCATGAGGTGAATTTAATTTATTTTAAAGCATGTTTAAAAAAGTAGAGATTAAAAAAAAAGTGCTTGCAATGATTGCCCAAGGCACAAACAGTTACCCAATTTTGTTCCCCATAGAGTGTGTGAGGGTGTGGCTTGCAGGTGGAGCAACATGCCCAAGCCAATGGCCCTTGGCAACATTTCAAAAGGTAATGAAGGTGGCATACATGATTTTGGTGAAGGTCACTATATTTGACTTAATGTGGTGGTGGGAATCTATTATGATATCTGGTTGGAGGCTTTTGTCCCCCTTATATCGAATCTTTTTTGTCAAAAGAGTTCAACATCATCTATAACCTCCTCATCCTCGACTTGCTATTGGGATCCTTCCTTCCTCCTATTAGGCTTCTGATATGACCAAGAGGTTGCCAAGGATGAGTTACTTGGGCACCCATTGATACCACTCATCAAGGTTGCCATCTTTACCTTGGGCATCCTATAACTCAATTACATGATGGCGCTCTAAAGAAGAAACTTCTACTAGAGCATTCAATAGGCCTTTCCTCCCCCTCCTCTCCCTCTTCCAAATTGTTGCTGTGATCCCCATCATCTAAGCGGATGGAATCCATGCCGAAGCACTTAAATTGCTCAATGTCCTACCCCATAGGATTATTGAAAAATTGCATGGTGCATTTGCCCCAAGTTGTATCATGGGCCTCACAAGACCAAGGAGTGCTTACCTTTTATCGTGATGTCAAGGATCTACTTGAACTTTGCTCTTACATACTGTGAGGTAGTCTCCATTGTCATGATCTCTATGGATGGCAATGTTTGCACCACTATCCTTCTGGATTCATTCATGTTGCATCCATTGCTAAAGCAAGCAAGGGCGTTCGGCTTCTTTATGATAGCAAGTGAAGATTAACACTTTATTCTATAAGCCACAAGGTTTGATTTGCTAGCTTTGGTGACAAGGGGATCCCCTACATCAATAATGGATCGTAGGGTCAAGTATCTGGTTCCCTTGATTAAAGCTAATGGTACGATCAAGATAATTAGACAAGAGTTCATCACATGATTGGGTAATATGTTTACAATTGATTTGTTCCTTTAAGAATTTAATCACAAGATGCAAAAGATGTTAAGAGAAGCCTAGATCTTTATGTTGGGTTCTAAATTGCAACATAACATTGGAACTTGAATGTAAAGCCCTGTGATACATGCTTTCGACAGTCTCCAACGATGGGTTAGAATTCTTTTTTGGCAATGGCCTTGGATCATTATCTTTGAATTCTCCATAGGTTTCTAGATCCTATCATGTTGGGAGATTACCCACCAATAATGCATGTTGGTGAGATCATTTGCCTTAATTTTTAGAGGAGGAGAGAAGAAAGGTTCAGATTTCTTGGGTTGTAGACTATGAAGTGCAGTGTCAAAATGCCCGTGACACATCCGTCCATGTGAACAAAAGATTGCCATGTAACCCTAATATTTTTTAAAGCTCTCCAATGCCTTAGACTGAGAACATTGACATAAGGATGCACATGTGTACATTGATTCTCTATGCATGTGAGTATGTGAATATGGTTTTGTAGGTGTGACCAAACACACAGAGATACTGCATGTACAAATCTTTGCTTACACACATAAACACAACCACATGTACATATCAAGGATGACTCTAGGAATTGATTGTGTTTGGTGAGCTGCACCAGTTGGCTAAGCTCTACAGGGTTGGTGCCCAGAAGCATGTTTGAACTCAGACAGAGAATGTTGTGAATGGAAAGCAATTTGAGAGAGGGGAGTTGGTGCTGGAGAGGTCGTTGTAGCTCAAATCCAAGAGGCTCCTGGGATTGGAAATGAGATAGGAGAATGATGTTGAACAAATTGTTATAGCTCAAATCTCGCCAAGATAGAGCTAAGCAATGGGCGAGATGAGGAGGAATGGTGCCATGGAGTTGATTTTGATGAAGGTTGAGGTGAGCAAGAGTAGGGAAGAGCCCCAACTAGGGGACTTCAGAGATTGTTGAGGGAGTGATGAAGGAGACGGCATCGTGGATGATTTTTTCATGTTAACTTTGTTAAGAAGTAAAACTTTTAAGAAAATATATAAAATCGAACTGTGTTTTGTCAATATTATGAAACTAAAAAAAGTAGCTTGATAAACTTTTGCTAAGATTTTATATTAACATAAAAGTATAGCTTCGATAAAAACACCCATGGTTGGCACAAGGGGAGAGATGGAATCGAAGAGGTGAGAGGAGGCCAAGTCATGGCTTGAGATGGGAGAGGAACAAGGGTGGCAAGAGACAGTGATCCAAAGGCAAGGAGAAGTAGAACAGTAAATTGAGCATAGAGCAAGGCCAAGCGATGCCTACCATGGAGGGGCTCCTGATTTAACTCAAAATCTCACTTCTTGAAATTAAAGATAGTTTAAGATCCCACGTTGAGACCCAATGAAGTGGGTCTGTAGCCCGTCATAGATGGGTCGTGCTACTCGTCAAAAATACGAGGACAACCATTCTTGATTCAATGTTCCTCAAGTGTTATGGAATATTAGGAGTTCGGCGAAGCAACACTTTGAGGCAGAGAATCTTTTCGACAATCTAATCACCATGCCTAATCCAATAACCATATGGATAAACAAAGCGTATGACTCTCACCCTAGGCACATGAGATCTTTTTCAAGCCCTCTAGGTAGGTTCGAGCTAAGGTGGCAAACGAAAGGCCACCAAAAGGCCAAACCTTGCCTGACCCTTGCAATCGGACTACACAGGCAGGTAAAGGGTCAGCAAGCATCCAGCGCCAACCAATGAAATGCAACCCTCAGACTCACAAAACATTCCCTGAGTAGCCTAGAAAGAGCTAGCCTCGAAACGACATCCTTGTCATACCTAGCCTAGCAGCCGATGTTTGCTATGATGAGAAGAGCATTCTTGCACAATTCTGCTACTTCCTCAAACTACAAAGCAGCCTGCCAAATGCATATGGATGCAAAATATATCGTTTGTATAGATATTCAACTATGGGAGAATGAATTGATTGAGGTATGGAAGGACGATACAACAATTTGAGTTTGATAATCGACGATCCACAAAAGAATTCAATGATGCTTCTGAATTTTAATAGTAGGGACATGAAGGTGCAAAGTACTACACATGAAGGTGCGAAGTGTGGAATGACAGGCCGTCTCTGAGATTAGGCTCTTCTAGTCTAAATGGGATGCAGACAAGCGAATCTACCTCTTACAAGCTTGAGTAATCCCTCTGTTCATCGACCTCCTCGTGAACATAAATCTCAAGGAGCAATATTTTGCTCTATGGATGGATATGAGTCTTCGAGCTACGACGGAGATTTAAGAGGACTTCAAAGATATTGACTGCAGAGTTGGAGTTGCAGAGCTAGTCAAACAGATGAGATTGCTACCTTCAAGAAGAGAACCAAACTCCAAGTGCATTTTGCCTGGTAGATGCGCTAATCATGCAGAAAACCCAACAACACCGCTAGGGAGTATGCGTGAATCATGGCAGAGAACATTGAGAACAAATTTGGAATTTGTTATGGGCAAGCCAAAAGAAACAATAGCAGCAAGCCAAAAGAAACAATAGCAGCAAGATGAATACGATTCATTGGGCCTGCCCAAATATATATGTAATTTAGTTCATGTTCGTTAGTCTTGAAGGGCAGGTACAACAAGCAAAGTTCCCTGAAATGATTTTCCGAATCCTTTGCTTTGTTGTAGTTGTTGTTGAATCGTATCACTCTTTCTTATCTCCTTCGTGGTGCTCCTTTCGCTGAGTAGTTAATCTCACTTGCGAACTCTGCGAGGCATATATTGTTTAGGGTGTTGTTTCTTTTACTATACTTTTGTATTATGTCTTCGAAGAATATGTTTGTGTCGGTGGGCTCCATTTGCTCTAGGTCCTTCTTTCTTCTTAATAGTAGTGTTCTTTCTTGTGATGTGCTTGTGTTGATGTAGAAGAACTCTCTTGTCATGCTATTGAGAGGTAGAGACAACATCAAGTAGACCGCCTATTGAGAGCTTAGATGTTGCATGTTAAGCATTGCTTTTGCCACTTTTCTTATGCGTTCTACTGTAGGATCTCTTGTTTCAAAGCTTTTTTTAAGTGTGGCTCTCACGTCATCATTTGTCTCCTTGTCTATTTTGGTAATATATGATGTACAGTATGATGCTGCCCCATTCGAGTTCAAAATGAATTGTATGTCATTGTTGGCTCCCCATAGTGTCGATATCTTTCAATTGAAATTGTTCGTGTATATGTCAATTGGTTCTCTTTTTAGAAAGACTGTTGGTTGGCAGATATTGCTTCGAAGGGATAGGATGTATTGTTCTTCTGTCATATTTGTAATCTCTAAGAATTTTGTTGTTGATAGTTGCATTGTCCCTTGTTCTAGCATGCTACAAATTTGTTTGTATGTGTTCTTGTGCTCTTTCGTATCGGAACTATTCTCCAAAGGGGTTAGGATCATTGTTCTTATCATGGGTGGCCTTGGAAAGCCAAATCTACATCTCTTGCTTCTTTTAGTACATGTCCTGCGGTGTTTATCTGTTTGTATGTCATGTTTTATTTGTTCTAATTGTGTTGTATCAGTTGTGATGTATGCATCAATGAAAGATTCAATTTTGTTATTTGTTGCTTTGCCGTAAACTGGTGCATTGTGTATCCATAGAAGCCCATGGTCATGTTGGCTTCCTCTATTTTGAAATTCCGTTACAAAGAAGTAGTCCTTCAACTTCCCAATTATGTTTGGGTCTCTTCATAAAAGAGTTTTAATGGCTTGGAATCTGTGCACGTAGTAATGAGCTGTTGTTATTGGATCGGAACATATCATATCACTTAAATTTATCGGTTTAAAATTGTGTGGGAACAATCTTTTGAAGTGTTATGTTTTGAACTTACTTTGGGTGAGTGTTCTCGTTGTACAGATTCATCAGTGCAAAATGGAGTTGAGTCATTTTGAGCAATTTCTACTCTAAGCTTATATATTTTGTTGCACGTCGCTTTCATTAAATGTTTGACCTGCTTTTGGTTATGATTGTATAATGCAGCCAAACTCTTTGTTGTCAAACCATGTCTTGTTACTATTGAATGTTGCAATTCATTTTCTTCTTGTATCGACCATGTTTTGTAAGCATGTTTTTTTTTGGCGGGAAGCAAGGGGTTTATAATGATGGTACTTGAAGCATTTTTTAATAAAATATTGTGAGTGCGTGTTGCATTCATTGGCCCAATAGCGAATAATGTTTGTAACGTTCTTGCTTCATGTAAAAGAATCCATGAGAATATTCGAAAGCCTTTGCAAGGAATCAAAAAGTAGCACTCGAGAATTTGATGATGATTGTAATAGAGAAGTAATTTGCTCTTGTTGTAGTACATTCTTTTGTGACTTTGGGTTTGTTGTCATTACCATTTGCCACGTAGTTATGGTTGTATGCATTGCGTAAATGATATCATCGCAAAGGAGACGCTCTAATGAATTGTAATCATGATTCGGGTAGAACTCTTTAAAACAGTTAAGCAAATCAGTGTTAAAAGGGTATTTATTGTTGAAGTCATTGTTGAACTAGAGGTCATAATGTTTTAATGCTGTATCTAGATCCATCATATTGTTTGTGATTTGATAATGCTATGGAAATGTTTCGGATGACATTTTCGAATTCATATAAGTGGTGGAGTTTTATAGAGTACAATTCCAATGACGAAATTCCATGTAAACAATCATGATAGTAATTGCATTAAGAAGAGCGTAGACAAAAATTTGTATGTGCAGCGGACAACATTCAATAGGAGATGCTCTTGAAACAGATGGAAGAAATTAAAGTGCCATGTATGTTATGTCTATTATGCATCATGGATTGTGTCGCCTCTACATGAGAAGTTCATCTGCACAACGAAATGTTATCTTCCTTATGTGTACTGCTATAGATTATATTGTACTTTCACATTACATTTATCTTCACAGTAGTACAGACAGAATTGTGTATGCAATACCCTGGATATATGATGAAATGAAGCTTTGAAAATTGTAGTGATGGAAACAAACGGGTACTCTATGTAGTAGCAACAATGCTCTTGTGAGTACTTCAGTAGCAGAAATACAGAGACAGATAGAAAAAGAAGAGGTATACAGCAACAATAGTGCTTATGTGAGTACTACAATGGGAGAGAAACAGAGAAAGATAAAAAGGGAAGTGGTAAGTCACGAAGGTTCGCAACATTTTATTTTTCCTTCACTTTATAGGCACATCAACTATACAACATAGCAAATAATTCAGGACAAATATTGCAGTCGTATTCATTTGTACTTTCGAATGTCAATCGTCAAAGGCTTGGGAAACCTTGAATCTTTGCTTTGGAATTCGCATTCACCAATGGATTAAATGTAAATTGCACGGTTTATGAATTAAAACCAAATTGGAGACTTTGTGACGCTCAAATCATTCAATCTTAAAATTGCAAGAGCGTTTGCTGTTGTCAATCAAAAATCATAAATGCAAAGAATGGATGAACATTCGATTTTTTTTGTTCTTTACATCCGTTTAAAAAGAGCATCCATTGCTGCAAATTCAAAAAATGAGTGACCATGTACTGTGTATCTAGTGAACCGAGTTTGTGGGCATCAAATGGCAAATGACACAACTGCAAGAATTATAAGCTGCAAAGCAGAACGAACTGTTGCAATTGCCTGCTATAAAAGACAATCCAAAAAAGTACAAAACTAGTATTCTGTAAAGACCTAAATTTGAGATTCCAAAAAGTATCCATTACTACAAATCTAAAAAAGGAGTGACCACATAGTGTGTACCCGTTGTGGACATGAAAAATCAACTGACATTACTTTGAAAATTGTAGATTGCAAAGTAGAAGCATCTACTGGAACTGTCTGCTATAAAAGACAACCCAAACAACTACATAACTACTATTCTGCAAACACCTAATCCCATGTGAAACACTTAGATCAACTCGAGAGTGAGCACAACTATAAAGAGACTACTGAAAATATGTCTAGCACTCCATCTAACCAGAATGTTCAAAACTGGTCATAAAACCAGAGCTATTGATTGTAAAGTGTCTAGAAGGCCTCGTGTCCATCAGAAGATTTCGTGTTGCTACGACGTTGCATGAATGGTAATCAATGAACCAGTAGTGAAGACTGATTAAGTCATCAACATGACTCCCATGAACCTGGATCTCAACTTGGGAACGATCTTGTAAAAGAACATGCCCCTTCAATGATAGTATTGGAACGATCTGCTGCACATTGGAACAACTGAAGCAAAATGGCTTGTATAAATCACGTGTGATGCGAGAACTCCCACAAGATGCACATTGATACTCCACCAAAGCCGCATTCAAATTTGTAAATTGCAAGACACCAGTAACCTATAGAAGATAAGCATAATACAGGGTAAGCACATATAAATTATTACTGTCAAAAATATGCTCACTGCATCATCACCTTTTGTCTGTATCCCAAATCCGATACTTGATGCTGGAAAGCCTCGCGCAGAGATTCGCATAGACTACCCTTCGGAACAAAAGCCAGAATTGTGAAATCAAACACACCAAGCAAATGCCGTCCATGCATAAAGAAAATATTTTTTGCAACATACATCACAATTCCGTCATCTAGAAACTCTTGGATGAGTTGGGACAATGTGTATACTGGAAAACAATCTATGTTCAACTTTTGTGACACTCAGACATACTCTTACCGTAGCTCAATCCTCTACATTTGACCCATCAGCTATAATGATTTTGTCACATGAAGGACCATCCAAGTCAATTTTCACAATGACAAAGGCAATCGTATCCATTACATAAGTGAAAGATCCACCTGCTGATTGCATCTGGTTTGCCACCCAAGGGACGTAAGCACTAATTATTCTATCAAGATGAAAATAAATCTGTCCATCAAAGGGCTCAGCTTTTAACACAATTGTAGTAGCATCAACACGCAGTGACACATTGTAAGTACCACATTCAGCTGGTACTTTTTAGGTCCTTCTATCCTATAATATCCATCAATCTCAATCGTATCTCTCAACTGTCCAACGTATGCGTGTGGAATGTGAAGCGTAATAGTTTGACAACAATCTATATCAGTGAAATCCACTCTCATATACACTGCGATGACACATTACTAGCTTTAAATGTCCCATACTTGCATAAAGCCTATCCCTCAAATGCAAAACAATAACTCATCTATTCACATAGGTTTTCAATTCGAAGCATAGGGAGTGCATTAGGATTCAAAGGCCACTAGTCTGCGAGAACTAATGCTCTTGTATTGCCTATTATATTAGGAGTGGCTGTGTTGATCTTTATTGCATCACTCGTGCTTGCTGAAAAAATTATAAATGACCTTAGAATATGAAACAAAATACACCAGCAAATTTCTATAGTGACTGTGAGGGGACTTCATTCCAAGGGGAGACATATCTAGGATGATCAAGCAGGAGAAATCGATGGTGATTCTCATAGATGACCTTATTCAATGCGTCTGCCCGTGAGGCAACTAGCGAAGGACCACAAACAGGACATGCATGGTAACCCGATGTAGTGAGACCTGAACAATAGATGCAATTAAGAGTTGAAGGTGGGTTTAGGGTGCCACATTGATTGCCTACTCATAATAAAAAGTGTAATGCTTACCTGAACACTTGCCATAGCCTGAGAATTCATGCATCGCCTGCATCAAGACTGTTTTGCAGTTGAAGTCTCGTGACGAGGGAGGCCTGCTCACATCATGCACCTCGATACCTCTCCAAAGTATCTCTAGCTCGTCAATCAAAGGCTCCAAATAAACATCATGATTTTTGACTTTATGTTTCCCTGGAATTAGAAGGGATAACATAACATGTTCTTTCTTAATCGCCATAGAGGGTGGAAGACTATAATTCACCAATATTACTGGCTATACATTGTAAGAGGTGCTTTTGAGACCAAATGGGTTCACACCGTCCATACCCAATCCAAGTCTCAAGCTCCTAGGTTCTTTCTTAAAGCTTGGCTATGTGTATTCAATATGCTTCCACGCAGAAGTGTTTGCGGGAGTTCTCCACTTGCCATCGGTTGATCGATGGCAAGAATGATATAACATGAGCTCTGCAATGGATTTGCACTTGAACATATGTTGGATGCGAGGGATTATGGAGAAATGTCGCAGAACCTTACGAGGCACATCCAAAGTTTTGAGATCTGCTCTATATCTTGTCTCTTCCACAAGTAGGACACTCTCTTGCATCCTTATGTGATCCACGAAACAGAATGCAATCGTTAACGCATGCATGGATGTGCTTGTAATCTAATCCTCCAAGGGAGGTCACATGTTGCCTTGCCATATCTCTTGAGGTCGGTAATTTATTCTCCCTTGGAAGCATTTTACACAATAGCCTGCACGTGATCAAACACCTCCTCCTCCATGGCCTCATGAGATAATGACGGAGGGCTACTATCACCATCACTCCATGCATTCGTAACGGTCCCTCCTGAAGATCCCACCTCATATCGCCGACGCTTTGCTCCTCATGATGAGCATAGGACAACATATGCGGGTGTGGCACTGCATCCTGTATCAATTCCGAAATAAACATCATGAAAGATTACAGTCAAATAGGAGAATCCTGAAGAGAGAACCGGATGCTACTGACAAAAGCAATATCAGTCCAGAAGAAGATTCACATTCTCACCACAAAGTCAAAGATTCTACATTGTAGAAAGAACTGAGCATAATATTTGTATTAAAAAAATAAACATATTCCCACAAATTTTCAACCGTCGGTTGATCCATAAAGGGAGTTTACATTGAACAAAAGAGTAAATTTTAATAATAGAGTCAACTTCAAAATCCATCGCTTGGCCATATAATATTCTTGTGACAAAAATTGAACAAAAACTATGCATCAATGTTCAAAGGTCAACCATCACAGGAGATTCCTATCACAAGGTCTGCAGGTGTAACATTTTCGTACGTTCTTCTCACAGGAAGAATACAATTCTACTGAACAAAGCGAAAAACTATCAGGGAAATGACTAGGCTGGGAACGGTGATAGAGAGGTAACATCTCCAACAATAAATACTTTACCCTCAGTGTGAGTTTCCAGAGCCACTTCTTCGAAATCACGTTTCAGAGTCTTTCGTGGAGGCTTATCATCACCACGACACTGCTTCTGCACCATCCTTAAGATATACATTAATTTCCGTCGAGGGTGTTTAGTTTTGATTGAACATGTCGCACGAGCGCTAACCAAATGAGACCACGCTCCACCTACAAAGATTCTCCAATACAATAGGCAAACATCACACGATCACGCACAAAATGAATTAACGACGACTGATAAATGTTACTGAAATAAAGAAACTACCATCTTCCTTCACAAACTAGCTTCTTCCATGGGTTCTTTCCCCTTCCTCTTCGAATCAGGCTTTCGCACACTGGCATCATCCACCTTCTTCAAATCACTGAGTACAATATTACCATCCATTACACCCTCCGCTTGGCTTGCACCACACACTTCCACTATATTTTAGTTTGTGTACACGGATACAATACGCTCCACAAAAACACAACTGTGAATTACCATCCATATCAGATGTCGCGTTGTCTATCAACTCAGGCTTTTTCTCGACAAATTTTAAGAGCTCTGCATGTTGCGAATATGAAACGATCAATCAACAATCATGCATGTGAACAAGGAAAGAAGAAATGAAAAAAGAATATGAAACCAGAATCGATGTGAGAAAGATACCCCTCTCTGGAAGGTCGAGCTTCCAGTGTCCATCGAATCAATAGGTGCTTCAATTTCAAAGGGTGGGATTCCAGCCATTGTTGAGAGAGAGAGAGAGAGAGCTAACAATGGAGATATATCGTAGGCAAACTGAAGCTATCGAGACAACGATTATGCCAATGCATGAGGAAACATAGAACCACATAACCGAGTCTCGTTGCGATCGTCAATCCCAGAAAGAAACTCCTTCGTTCATTGGACATTCCTACTTCGCCAACGTAAAATCAAGGCGATCACCACTCCAAAAGGCGAACCAACAAGACATCTCCATCCAGTGTCGAACACAATTGAACCTAGCAGCGCAAATGAAGCTCCAGATAGACCAAACATCTCCCTTCTAGAGCCCGCAAATCAAGATGGTCCACCCTACACAAAACAGAACAACCCTCCTCCATGCAATAGCGAAACCAATTGAACCACGAACCCCGAATAACCCTTTCATTCACTAATATACTAGAGGCGCGAAAAGGCACAGGCTCCGAATAAAACGAAGCGAGAACAGCCGCCTCAAGAAGTCGGCCTTAGAGGATGATGGCGCATGTGAAACCGTACGCGTGGCAAGCAATGACAGGTAGTTCGTTCCAAGGCGAGACATGCAAAGCATACATGGCCACCTCGCCAATGGTTCAACAACACGTGGAGGCTACAACATTTCAACATGCCAATACATCGCCAACAATAACATGCCACCTAAACTCTCGTTTCAAAATTCTCAAAATTACTAAAATAGAATTTTTGCTTCTTAGAGAAATGACCATCACTTAAGGCCTAGCCCAAGGGCAAGCCAAAAAGGGAATTTTCCTTAACACGAAAATTGGCATTTTCCCCTTTCCAAATCGCTAAGCCTTTACTAAAGCCTACCCTCAAAGGGCAGGCCAAAAAGAGCAATCGCTCTTGAAGACTTCAGGCATACGGAAGAGTTGCAGGTGAAATTTGAGGAAGATATTCGAAGTTGCCGCAAGCGAAGCTTACTTCCAAGGTAAGATTGTGGGGATTCACTGGGTTTCTCTATTTTTAGTAGTAGAGGTTCTCAAATTTTGACTTGGATTGTGAGCATGCAAAGCACTTCATGAGAAAGGTCCTAGTGCAAAACTAAAGACTCTTATTTTGATTCATCTTAGGCACCGCCTTCCAAATCAAACAAATTGGAGAAGCAATGTTAACATGCATGGAAGCTTTGTTGTTTGTTTCGTGTTTTCCTACTCGTCCTTGTGAAGAGGCATCAACATATGCAACCGTTTGTTCTGGTATCTCTGTTTTGTTATTGACCAGCCCCTGAAGAAAACATTTAGCTGGACTACTTCACATTTTGCTTAGTTGGAATTTCACATGTTTGTATTCAGCAATGTACTAAGTTTGTAGGGGATATCGCGCTTGTATCGTAATTTCTATTGTGTAGAGTTTTCCTATTGTGTACAGTTTTCCTATCATAGATTCCGTGAGATATCAGGAAAGAGAACAGGGGGGGTCAGTCCCCTACAAGACCCACTCAAAATTTGACCCACCAAGGGGCAGAGCCCTAGGCCTACACTCTGAGAGCAGGCTACACCACTACAACCACGCTGATTTTAGCAAGACATCTACTCACCACCACGTCAGACTCACATAAGATCACTGATACCCACAGTTGACTTGTCTCCGAACGCTGCCCGATTGCGAAGTAGTCAGATGGCATAGCACATAGCGCCACGAACATAAGGCCAAGCCGCATCACACGTAGATGAGCAGCCAGACGTGTCACTCAATAGCAGGAGTTTCCAATTCAAACCAATGACAAATAGAGACATTACTCCTGAATCCCGGACGGCCTTTTCAACTTTCAGCCAAGCTCTTTTAGCAACCGGCATCTCCAAATCAAATGCTGTAAAACCTCCAGTGAGCTCCCATGTAACGCGCAGAGTGGGTTGATATTGATCCTTTTGGCCAGCTTGGCTCTCACTGGCAACCAATGATGCAAAATTTTCCAAAGGATGAAGGAAAATTTTCCAATCAAACAGCCCTTCCAAATGTCCTTCAAGCGCTTGTCCCACCAGGCCCATGAACAGCGCAACCCCCATTTTTTATTGAAGTCTACTGGAGGGCCGGCTCCTCAACAAGGCATCTATAAACGACTTTAGCAGAAATTTTCCTATGCTGCAACCTCCCCATGTGCCAGTGTAATAGTCTCCTCTCCACCGCCAAAATGCAATTGGTGGGCTAGTGATTCTCACACAGCCTTAAAACTGAGTGGAGAAGGGCTATTTTATTAACTATGAGCAGGAATGAACAACTAATGTCTCCCAACGGAGACCAGGACCCTTTATGGGGATCCCAGATCTGATGCCATTTGCGTAAGCCTTTCTCAAACATACTCCTAGCATCATGCATATTCATCCAGGCCAGGGATTTGCCATTGCAGCACACAGCTTTACTCCACCACACACTTTCTCCTAGCCCAGCATCCCCCCTCAGACCTCCTATGCTTTTCCACGTGCATTTACCAATCACGACCTTCCAGGCCTTTACCAATGCCCAAATCATCTCAGACCCGCGAATTACTACTGGAAAATCAGAGAACAGCCGCTCATACCAAGGCAGTCCCCTCCAGACCCCCACTTTATAGGTCCCACCATTCTCAATAAACCACTGGACTATCTCCACCTAAGGCAACCCACTGCGAAAAAGCTTAGGCAGCCACTTACAGACTAGAGACATGTTTTTAAAGGTGGGATCGGGGATGCCCAGCCCACCGTTCAACTTCGGGAGCTTTAGTGCCTCCCATGGTAACATAGTGCTTCCTTTTTCTTCCGTGATACTCCGCCAAGAGAAAAGCTCGGAGACATCTCTCAATCTGAAGCCGTTGGGTATGGGAAAAGACAAACTGAAGCTACATATGTCAGCATAGCGGACAGCACGTGTTTGAGGATTAATACCCTTGCATTCCAACCAAGAGAGAGGCCATACCATGTTTTCAGCTTAGATTTGGTCCTCTCTTGAAACCATTCAAACTGGGATATCCCTAGACCCATGGGAGCCCCGAGATATCTGATCAATTCCCCTCGACCAATCCACTGCACCGGCATTGAGACAGTTCCCACAGGCAACTCTTCCAACGAGGTTCTGACTGCTAAAGACTTTTGCCAACTGCACACCGAGCCAGATGCTAGGCAGAAAGAAGATAAAATCACTGTCAGGGTGTTGATACAATCAGCATTCTCTTTACAAAAGGATAGTAGGTCAGCAAACATCTGAACACTAAGGGTACCGCCAAATGGGACTCGAAGGCCTTCCATATGCCCAGAGATTACAGCTGATTTCAACCTGTGAATTAAAGGCACCGAAGAGACAGCAAATAGCAATGGGGCCAAAGGGCAGCCTTGACGTATAGATCTCCTCAGAGGGAAGCTGCCAACAATTCCTCCATTCAAGCACAGCGCTGCAGAGGCATTCCCAAAGAGCGTGGTGACTTTCCTAACAAAAGATGCTCCAAAACCCAACATCAACAGCGCTTTTTCAATAAAATCCCAGCGGATCCTGTCATACGCCTTGTCAAGATCTATCCCAAAGACAATGCACTTCTGATTGGTGGCACAGGCATAGTCCAACGAAAAACTGACATTAAGGATATTGTCAAAAAAATCCCTCCCCTTCACAAAGCCAGCTTGTTCTCTCTCTACTACTTGATTACAGATCTCCCACTGTTGCATTTGCCATGCTCACTAGGTCACCCCCCAGAACATCCCAAAAGCTAATATAAGATTCTGTGGTCAAACCATCAGACCCGGGAGCCCTATCCCTCTTCATCTTTTTCAGGGCTTCCCACAGCTCAGGCAGGGTAAAATCTGCAGCCAGCAGCACTCTTTGTGCTTCGAAAACTCTTTGATCTAGGCCATCCACAAGATCACTCAACACTCCCTTCCAGTGATCATCCTGAACCGCTGCCGCACCTACTAAGCCACTGAGATGGTTCAAAAAGAGTTGGGCAATGTGCCAAAACTCTGTTACAATCTTGCCATCTGGGTCTTGCACTCTATCAACTGTATCTTGCTGCCTTTTGCTTTTCAGAGCCTGAAAGAATACTTTGGATGGGCAATCGCCCAATTTGAGCCATTTTTGACGACTAAGAACCATGGCTACCTCCGCCCTTTCAAGCTCCCAAATCTGCAGCTCGTGTTCCAATTCAGATAAGAGAGTGGAGGCCACATGATCGTGTGGCGAGCTGCAAACAACAACCCTTAGGGAATCCTTGACAGCAATAAGGTGTTTGAAGTGTCACTTGGAAAGACGATCTTGCTTGGCCCAACCTTTAGCCACAGCCAAAACTGCTCTTATGCATGCATCCCAGCGTTGACATAGGTCGACAAAATTGGACCTAGTTTCAATCCAGGATCGTCTTATTTGCTTGGAGAATACCTTGGACTCCAAGTACTTATTTTTCAGCTTAAACGGGATGTCACGTGACCGACTGGAGGCCACCGGGATGCTAAAGGACCAGAACAATGGTAGATGATCGGAGACCGAAGTAGAAGAGATAAAATGTCCATTCATGGGAGCGCACATCCACCATCCACCTCCTGAGGCATACAGCTTATCAAGTCTGCTTGCTCTGTATTCCTCTCCCTTTCTTCTATTGGACCATGTAAACCCCCCAAGGCCCAACAGGTCCAATTCCATGCAGTCCACCAGGTCCATCTCTAGGCTTAGTTCCTCCCAGGCCTCGGCTTCTATACTTGACCAAATGGGCACACAGTTCAGCCGGTCCTGATTAAGCTCCGTGAAATTCCAGTCCCCCCCCATAGCCAATTGTCACCCTGGATGTTTACCTTCAACGCATGCCAGCAATCAGCCCTACCTCCCGGAGCATTGGGAGCATAAACGCTGAGGACATTGAAACTGAGCTCCTCCAGCCGGACAGCGGCAGCAATATACCAACCCTCTGCATGGCGTAATACTTCTTTGCAGCCCAAGCCAGCTTTCACAGCAATCGCACAGCCCCCCTTACCTCAGAACAGGCAGTTGATGAGAGTGTCATACCCAAGCATCCTCAGGGTGAACCAAAAGGCGTCGTGTGAACCACACTTCAATTCTTGCAACAGATAGATATCAGCATTTAATTTTCTAAAAACCGAAATACATGCTTGCTGCTTGATCGGGTTGCAGCAACCAACGAAACAAGTGAAACTGATCTAACAGACCCTCTTTCCCGATCAATCTTCTTGCTGTTGGTTGGCCAAGACTTTGTAGGCATCCCTAAGAAAATGGAATCGGATTTCTTTGCCATGCCCTGATGCTCGCGCTACAACCTTGATTTTCTTGGACAGAGAACGCATCGTCGATGTACCTGCATGCAAATTTTCGCAGTCTTCTTTTCACCCAGGGGTTCTTCCAGTAGGCGTTTCCTATGGTATGCCTCTGTCATATCTTCCTCCACTGGAACCCTGACGAGGGGGGTCTGGTTCATCCCTGGACTGCAAACCATTCCATTGGACCTCTGCGGGGTAGGTCTTTGAGGCTCGCCCGAGCTGCGCAGGGGGGGGGAGGGGGGGGGGGGGGGTTTACTTGCATTATCCAGACCCTTGTCTGTCTGTTCACTCCGAGCTTTCGGAGGAGAAAAAGTGGAGCGGGGTTCCGACGGGGCACCCACCTTGGCTTTCCCTTTAGGCCCGACAAACCTCCATGGTTCTCCTTCCATAATCTTAGTGCTCTCCACGGGATTGACTGCTTCTTGAGCTGCGTGAAGGGTTTGGTCAGTAACATCCTCCACACCCTTACTAGAAACCTCGCAGGACGACTCAGGGGATCCTGTAATGGGGGCAGGCGCAGCTCCAACTTGAACTCCTTTCGCCAAAGCCGTATTCTCAACACGTCTGGGACAGTTTCTTGCAAAATGAGTGGTTTCTTTGCAGATGAAGCACGCATTAGGGAATGCACCAAACCAGACTTGCTAAGAAAACGAGGCACCATCAGACAGATCAATCTGCACAAAGTCAGGGACTTCTTGGCTTCTGTCCCACAGAATCCAGGCCCTCCTAAGATAGGCCATAGATTTCGTGGGCGGAGGAACCAGAAGCACCCTACCAAGAGCTGAGGCCAATCTCTCCACTCACTCTCCCAAAATCGACGGAAGGTTGGAGAAATCGACCCACACGGGGCACTCATGAAAGAGAAATTCGTCGATGCTGAAGTCGGGGCTCGAAGGGATGACCAGAATCGTTGCTCCAGCAAACTTGAGAGATCTGCCCACCAGCTCGTTCCGAGGCCATACGGAGCAGGAAAAACCCTTTTCCAAGAAACCGCGCCGAGTAGCCCAACGGAGGAATATCACACCCGAAGGTGATGAGCTGCTCCAGCTCTCGCATAGACGGGATCCTGCCCGTGAAAAACATGTAAAGCCATCCTCTAGAAAGACGCGTAAGCTCAGGCTTAACATCTTGAACATCAAACCAGCATACCACCGTAAGCTTCTTGCCACATTCAAACCATGGCTTCTAAGTTGTATCTCTTGCCCTCTGCTCAACCTCTGCATGCAAAATTTCTTCGTAGTCTCGTCGTCGAGGTCAATAAACCCCCCACCAATTCTTTCAGACAACGTATCGAGGTAGGATGGTTGACAAGACTCCTTGCTACCATTGCCCGCCATACCGCTCTCTGAACCCTCCAGACACACAACATCAGGCCCTCCCTCCTAGGATCCCAATTTCTTCTTCGCTCTCTCCTGACATTCACTCAGACTGGGCACAAACCTCCGCGCCGTCAGACCATCTCGAGCCCTTGGCCCAAGCTCTGTTGTGTGACAAGGCCCCCTCACTCATGCGCAGCGTGCACCTCTGAAAGTACCCACGGCCAGCACGGTTGGAGCTTTGCAAATTGCACTCGCGTGAGATTGCTACTACTACTCCTGTGTTCGATAATTGTGATATGACTTTGATTTTGTCTTTTGGTTCTAGCCAAAGTATGATGGGACAAATTGGGGTCGACAAGAGGATGGAGCTCGATTCCTTGCATCCTCTTCTCGACCCCAATTTGTCCCATCATACTTTGGCTAGAACCAAAAGACAAAATCAAAGTCATATCACAATTCCTTGCATCCTCTTCTCGACCCCAATTTGTCCCATCATACTTTGGCTAGAACCAAAAGACAAAATCAAATTCATATCACAATTATCGACTATGTAGGATAAATAAAGAATCTTTATACATGAATATGCAATGCAAAGTCGTAAGACAACAAAATACAAATGATGAATGTTGATACGAAATACAATCTAGTTTTTGGAAAGCATTAAAAGCCTAAATTGGCACAATGTCAAAAACGACGGTATGGAAGAGCAAGAAAGCCATAAAGCTCACGAGAGTATTAACATTGCAAACATCAAGTATGATATGATAGCATAATGAGTTATTCAGCAAATGTAATGGTATGCAATCATGGAATCAATATGATACCTATGTAAAAATTAAAAATGAGCACCAAAAGCAATCAACAAAGTTCCAACAATGACATGAAAGCAAGCATGCAAATAGACAAGGCATTTCCAAGTGAAGTCACGAAGAATACATATCCTTGTTGGAAAGGTCACCTCCCCATCTGTAAGCCCCCAAATGAGGAGAGCATGGGGGGGGGTGAACCTAGGGTTTGAGTGTCTGTCACATGGGCATTTGATTGGATGCCATGTGGGCAAGAATCATAGAGATAGTGGGTACCTGGAGCTAGGATGGATCTGCAGTGGCAAAAAGCGAAGTAGTAGCCAGCACAAGGAACCCGTACGGCGTAGGACACGTGGCCGGGAAGAGGGCCTGGCAGAGGCACAGACATTGCAGGGAGTGCAGGCCCAGATCTGCAGCAAGAAAAGTGGCTTTCAGTGGGCAGGAAACAGGCCTTTTATAGGCTAGAGATATGCCTTGAAAGGAGGGCCAAAGGGCCCTGGAAGTTTGGGCCAGAAAGCCCTGGCTTGTGTGCCTTATAGGGCTGGACCAGCCACAGACTGGTCGGCCATTCTGTACTAGATTGGTTAGTTTTTATCAGCCCCCCTGGGGCCTATATAAAGAGGCCATTCAGGCCTCATTTGATCATCACTTGCAGCAGCAGATCCAGAGCAGAAAGGAGCAGCAGGTAGCCACTCTTTGGACCTACATTCAGGAGGATAGAGAGGTGCTAGCAGGGCTGCAGACTTAGCCAGGAAGCTGCCCACCTAGGCTGGTTCCCAGACAGTAAGGTGGAAAGGATCATCCTAGACGGAAAGTTTACTTACGCTCGAGGTGGAGCACGCGGACTCTAGTCTAGAGATAGCCAGCAGATAGGAGAAGGACTTTGTGGTAAGATTAGAGGACCACACCATTGGTGGGACTCTGGATCTGTCTCTCTTGTATTGTGTCCATAGTTGTAGACGGAAATATATTATATGGTGGTTTCTCTATCTAGTTTGGTTCATTGTCTATTGATGAGTCTGCACACCTATTGAATGCACATAAGTAAAGAAGTTTGTGATTCCACACCCACACCGCACACTGTGTGAGCTCCTGGGCATTATTTCCGCTGCGTGTACCCTCTGTTGGGTCATTTCTAACAATCCTTTTGTAAAAGGATACATGAAAAGACCACACATTAGGGATGTACCAAGTCTTGTACGTGGCACTCTCAAAAGTTTTACTATGTCTGAATATTTTCAATTTCTTCAAGATCAAACTATTTTAAGTTCTGAAACATTAACAATTGAGTCTAGAGCCAATCATTATATTTTCAAATGCTCCACGATATTAGAGAATGTTACAAATTCCTGTGATATACAACACTAAAAATATTGCCTATTTTTTTAAAAAAATTACCAAACCTCCTTGCCCTCAAAACATAAATATATTTATACTACATAAATTCCAAAAACTAAATTTCCGCTTTATAATCGTTGTGATCTAGACCACAACAAACAAGCCATATGACCTTATCCCAAGATTTTATACCAATGTGAATAGTAGTGGAATCCATCACCAAAGGGAATGTTTACTTTGGTTTTTCTCATGCACATTTGGCAATGTCCTAGGATTATCTAAGCCTTGCCTAGAATAGCTTCAAATAGAAAGGCATACAAATGTTTTCTTTGGAAATATCATTAGAAAACTTTATCTTGGAATCTTTTAACAAGCTTTCCACACAATAGGAGAACCCTTTATTAAATCATAGGGAGCTTTGTTACAAGAGTAGCTCATGTACATTTCCAAACCAATGAGAACAAATGTAACCATTCAAATACACTTCACAATCATTCTGAGCATGTACAATATGAAATTAATCTCAAGGGGGTCTATACTTTATCAAATAATTTTGCTATCCAATGGGAAATATTGACTCAATATTATCTTCAGTAATATCCTCACTTCTCTAAGTACACATGACCAAGCACAAGAATTCATTACTTTACTTACATGGTCAACATTAGTGAGACTTTTATCAATACCATTAACAATTATCTCAAAGCCTCACATATATAAGATAAGCAATAAAGAATCCTTAAGATCATTGTCAAGACCTTAGATAAAATTAACTTCATTAGGAATTAATTTCCTTGTGGCAACAAGATTCATATTTAAGAAATTCAAGTCCCATCTTTGAGGGTGGCTGCATGTATCTTCAATAGGTGGACAAGGGAATCAAAACAATCCAGCTGTATTTATGATTGGAACCCAACACATGGCTCTTAATCATTATCATCTCTAGAACCCAACATATGATAGTTAAATTTCCTAACAAAAGAGGACAAAGTTCTCATCTAAGCGAGAACTCCTTGAATTAAACAATCAATAACCCTTCAGGCGCACACAAAGATAAGCTTCCCCCCATGGGTTTTCCCTCATTTAAGATGAAGAGTCAAATTAAGTCAATTACACATAGGTGTCATTTCAATTGCACAAATGGTACCTCAAGAGAGTCAGCTTGAATGGTTTAATTCAAATGTGAAATTATGACATGCAACTTTATTTGGCCCATGTCAATACCCCTCCCAAACATGCAATTTTCTTTGGCCTGTCTAAATACTCCTCTTGGAAAAGGCTTCAAGGAACTGATTCTAAGTCTCATCCACAAAGTCATGGCATGCACGTCAAACAGTCAAACAATACCTATGATTTGGCACTTTCATGTATGAAATTTGGAGTATTGCAAGCAATGGACACAGCTAAAAGCACTATGACTACTAGATACATAACCCTGATTGCTAGTAATACATGAACTCAATGCCTCCACTGGAACCAATTATAAATATTCCAAGAAGACTGCTCCTAGATCAGAAAGTTCTCAACATAAGTTACACTGCAATGTATTTATACCCATTGTAAGGAAATATACAATGCAAATCAATGTAGTCAGAATTCATGGATTCGACATGCAAGGAAAACTGTTACCTGAAGTCTCAAGTTGTGCATCCGAAAATTTATCTTAGTCTGCAATTAACCCACTGATGACACCTTTGAGGAACACAAGGACATTAATGCAGCAACGTTGCCTTCTGTTGCATAATTCCAACATAATGGTATTCCTCCTAAGCGCACTCCCCTTGACTTATTAGTTTTTGTAATGATCAGACCTCCAGGACACTATTAAATCATATTGTCAGACAAACTACTGATACAACAACATAGAATGCCTTTGCATGGTATTCCGCACTCCCCTTGACTTAGTAGTTTTTGTAATGATCAGACCTCCAGGACACTATTAAATTATATTGTCAGACAAACTACTGATACAACAACATAGAATACCTTTGCATGGTATTCCTCCTAAGCGCACTCCCCTTGACTTAGTTTTTGTAATGATCGGACCCAGAACACTATTAGATTAAATTGTCAGAAAAGCTACTGATACAACAACATGGAATGCCGTTGCATGGTAACTGTTCAATTGTGAATAAACGAATTGAAAGCAGGCTTCATTGTGGAAAAAGAAGTATATGTGAAAGAGATGGAGGAAAGTAACTCTCCTCCAGTAAAACATGCTCTTCACTGATATCACACGCACGTGCAGATACACATCCAAGCAATCACACGTGCACTTAAAATCACTACATGATGTAGCCATAGATACCTTTGAACATTCGAGAGGTTCCCACAATTAAAAATTGAGTCATCTTGAAGTATCGCTGAGACAGCCTCATAAAGCATAGACTACATTATCCCCAAAAAGCTGTCCAACTTGAATCGAAAACAGAATTGGCTCTTCAACCCTCTCTCTGCAATTTCGGTAGAGTCCCAAAAATCTAGCACATGTAAGCGCCAAATTGTAAAAAGGGCCTCTTTTATAAAATGATCCCAAAAGAGTTGCCCAAATCATTAGTCCACAGGGACTTAACAGAAGCACCGACTTATCTTCTCAAAGATCGTCCAACATCTTCCTCCATGGAACTAAGCACCTTTAAGTCCTCAAAGCAGACAGCCACATTCTGGAGCCCCGCCTCAATTTTATTCAGCATCCGATTCATCTGAGAAAGATGCCAGACCTGACCCCCTCTGCTTTTTAGCAAATCTCTCATTTCTGCAGGGTGCAAGAGCGGAGCAGGTAGAGCTACCCACTTACTACAGTGGAGGGTCACCTCATTTAGGCTGCAGGTTAATAAGAACACAGAACAAGAAAAACCCCGAAACATAGGTTAGGCAAAGACAGGGATACCACAATCTTAATGTCCCACGGTTGTTCTATAACATGGGATATTGTCCACCCAGTACAAAACTGCATGAGGAAACATAAAATAACACAGCATTTATCAAACTCAATGCAAACAGGCAAGAAGTTCCAGATAATTTGATCATAATCATTAACACAAGCAGGATGCATAGATTAATCAAAGAAGAACACAGAATGATTTGACAAAGCTCAGAAAGACAATTTGTTTACATACCTGTTTAATATTTTTGGGATGTTTGGTAACTCTCTCACTTTATAATAAACGTCATATATGCCATTCCCGCGCCTCTTGATGTTATCAATGCTTCCACACCTTCCACATGTGAACAGTATCTGACTTTCAGAGGTCGCTGAACTGACTTTGGTTACTCTGATAACAGTAGTCACAGGTTGATTTACCCTCTGAATAGAGAAAATCTTGCTCTCAAGCTGCAGCCATCGAGCTGCCAAAGCATCCTCCATTCCGTCCTCAGTCTGTACCAGAAGGCAATTTCTTACTCTTCAGCAAAGGAACATGTGAAAATGGGCAAGCTCCCTACTGAAGAAAAGCAGGTGTAAGCGTACGGATTCGATATAGAATACCTTAAATTCGATATAGCAGGTACATGATTCATTAGACGTGAACTTCTTGAATGAACCTGTGATCTCACCATATAGCGAAAGTGCATCTTTCACTAGAGCAAGATTACTGCTAACAGGTAGGTTTGAAATATACACTCTATAGCCAGACTCTGCACTTGGGAAGGGATGAGTATCCTTGAAGGTACTTGGACCAGTCTCCTCTCTTTTTAAAAAACTTTTTCCTGGCATCTCACCTCGGACAGGAACATTATTTACTTGAGAGGGTAAATCAATATTGGCAGGTCTTATTTCCTTCGCTTTATGCTGATACCAATATTGTTGGCGACCATCTTTGTGTCTGCCATTGAGTGTTGGTTGTCTCTCAAAAGCATCTGCAAGCAGCTGTGAAGGCAAGAGATGTTCAAAGATACAAGGTGAAATAGGGGGATATTGCAATCCAAACTCCAAAATAAAAAGTAACACGTACAACTCCCACTTTAAGTCCTGAAAATTACAAGGGATGATCTGGTTACTGAGCTTACAGAAGGTCTATTTGGACTGTTTGAGCTTCCTGAGACACCTTCTTTATCAGGCATGTCAAGATCAGCAAAATCGTCTTCATTGCCACTTTCTATTTTTCCTTGTGACCTTGGCTGGTCACTAGACGAGTGACCAACAACTGGCTTGGTTTTGGCAGACATTTCACGGATCGAGCTCATCACACGCTCCCACTGATTCTTTTCAATAGTGGGTGTCTTGCTTTCAGCTTCAGAAGTGCGTGTCTTTGATAATATAGGCCCTGTGTGATTTTTGTTTACAAAACCTTTGCTTGCATTCTGCTTATTCCCAGTACCTCTAAAGGTCCCAAGAATAAAATTCGTCAACTTGTCTGTGTCGCGCTCGGAAGAAGACTTTTCTGCAGTAGCTTCTGGTGCAGTCACAACTTCAGAACCCTTTACAGGAACTACCTTGTCACATGACTCATCACGTTGCTTGCCTGAAGACTCTCCTTCGCTTATAGCCTTCACCGCCCTGCAATCAAAAAAGTAGTACCAAGCATGTGAGAGCTGCATTCCATTTATTTTAATTGTTTGAAGAGCAGAACCAAGCATGCAAAATCTGGGAAACTGCATTTTGGATTTCCAATGATTATAAATCCTTAATAAAGTATACATGCCTTTTCTGACGAGTTTACTATGAGTTCCGTGGATGGCACCACTGTCTCTTTCAAAAGGGGCTTGGTTTTGGGCCACTCTCTCGGCTGATCCACTTTCATGACCAGGTCTACATTGGCCTCTATTTGACTACGATGCAACGACACCAAGGGACCATACTAAGACAGACCATATAGCAAGAGGTGGCATGGCCACGAGGGGGCAAAGACAAATCGCACACATCGACATGTCATAGAATTTAATGCATTTGAGTTAGCCCCAAGACACAGTGGAGGAGAGGAGGAGGAAATAGTTGACATGAGAGTACAGTGGATCAACAGGAAGAGACGACGTGGAGCAACGGAGCTGGAGACAGAGAGACCCAGCACGATGCAGAGGGCGACCAAAGCACACACGATGGAGGTCTAGCCTATCGCAGCTCTCCTTCGAGGGGACCATTTGAGCCGAGGTGTCACTCTTGAAATGTTGCACCACATATAGACTTACAAAGACCACCCCCTGGCGCCACAACGAGAGACGACTTGACAGATACAGATACAGACATCTTCGCATCCCACTAGAGAGCCACCATCGCACTTGGTTATATATTTTGAGTACTAGTTTTGAGTTAGTGTCACAAGAAACGTTTCTATATTTTCGTGTAGAAACGAGTTAAAAATGTATTTTATATAAATTATATATCAAACATAGATAATTATCTCTAGATTCTCTCTGTCTCTCTTTGAAAAGAGCTCTCATATACAAACATACACACTAAGCACTCTCAAAAGAATAAAAAACAATAACAGTCTGCACCAAGGCGTTTCGCCCAATGCATTGGCATTTTGCCCGTTTCAGTGAGATTAGGGCTCCACATGGATAGACTTCCTCCCTTCCAATATAGCATTGACGCGCCATCTCTCCCAATTAGGTATCATGAGGTTAACCAGGTCATACGTGAGGACCTCTTGCAGCTACACTTGGAACCGAGTGAGCTCCAGAGAGTTTTAGCTGCTACGGAGATCACTGCCTACGCATTTCAAAGGGCTTTGTTGATCCTCCAAGATATACTGGATTCATTTGCCCCATTCATTGAGAATCGCTATTGGGCAAATTTGGGTCTCTTCACATCGACTCTGTATCGAGATTGGTCGAGCAAAGGGAGTACCCACGGAGAGGCGCATATGCACCTTGTGTGATCTACAGGAGATTGAGTAGGAGGAGCATTTCATTTTCAGATACCCAATGTACTATGAGCTCCGAGGGTGCTCCTATTGTCTCTTCAAAGATAGCTCTGTGCTACTATCTCACTTCCTCTCTTTTCCAAACTAGAGATGTTTGGCCATCTTCATTCATGAGGCAAGCAAACACCAAGAGTGCCCACTTTGGAACCAACCTCAACAACGTAAAGGGTGGTAGGATCCACTTAATTACAGCATACACAAAAAATTGACAAGTAAATATGCACCACAAAACAAATCACAGGGGAGCTAGAGCGCTCCTACTCAGAAACAAGGACACCAATTGGCCTCCAACGTTGGCGCCCCTTGCGGTGTTTATTTGAAGCCAAACGGCTGATTACAAAGGTCTCTCAGAAGCTGTACCACAAGCAAACCGATGCCCGCAGACTCCCTGTCCAGCCCACTCTGTAATTCCTTGCTCAACTTCAAACGGTGAACGGCATCCAATCACTAGACAATTCTGTATCCTCAGCCAAACAAAGCATGCAATAGAGACCCCTATAGCATCCACTGTTTGAACCACTCCTACAATCGCCCATCCAAGTGCCCAACCAGCCAAACACGGCTCAACAATTGCAAGACAAAGCCCTCAACAGCTCAACTCTGGTGCAATCAAACAACTAAACACTTCCCAGCGGGTTGCCTCAATCTATAGCCTCCCTGGCCACTGCCCAGCAGCATAAATCAACCCTTCTTCGCGAGGAAAGAAACCCAAACGCAATAACTAGCCAGCAACCAATCAGGGAATGGCAAAAGCAGGCAAAGACAAGCCTCCCTCTACCCGGAATCCACAGAAGAAAGGTCACCCTGGCTGGAAAACCCTAGATCTTGCGGAGATAAGCTAATTCTGCTCTGGCACACTGGCAGAGTCTCAAAAGCAGCTTAGAAGCGAACACCCATGCCTGGAAAGTTACCAAAATCAGCTGGCACAGCCCGAAAGCCTCCAGAGATCAAATTGCAATCTTCTTGGACAGCCTAGAAACAAATCGCAATTTCACCTAAGATAGCCTAGACACTCCTGAAAACAAATCGCAATCCCTGTAGCAGCCCGAAAATACCTGGAAACAGTACCAGAACAAGACGCCATCACCTGGCACAGCGCGGAGGACCTCAAAACAATATCGCAATTTGCAGAAGACCCTCCTGGCAAAAATTGCAATTTGCAACCGGCTCTGGATCTGGTGTGTTTTCCTCTAGCAGGCCCTGGATGCACTGGTACAAGCCTTGGCTGGTGACGATTTCCTCTGGCAAGCTCCGGAAGCTCCTAGTAATATGCGATTTTGCTCTAGCAGCACCTGGCAAGCTCTGGCAGCTCACAACTGATGATCTGGCTCCTAAAACTGATTTGGCCAATTGAACCCAAAATAAGAGCTCTGGGCCCTTTTTGTAGTCTTGTGCTAAAAATAGCAATTTTTAATTGCACCACTCTTTTGCCCCCCCTGTTGCACACTTTGGCCCTAGGAATTAATTGTCTAGTAACTGGGTGCACATTCACTATTTCCAAGGGCCTACTAGGAATTTTAATTCCCCAAGTCCTGTCCCATGGCCGGACCCTCGCACCCCAGAGGCTCAACGCAGTCACACGCAAATTACGGGAGTTGCAAATCAAAAGTCCCATAATTTCACGTCCTCGTGACACTTAGTTCACAAAAACAAGGATGGAGCACATTGGCAGACTCTTCTCAGAGTATGATCACAGTTTTTCCCGTTGGACCACGTAGGCCCTCACTCCATGGGCCTCCGAATGGACGAGACCCAAAGCCAACGACGCGACACATCCCGACAAAGGACGGACACATAGATTACACTTGGGGACATTCCCTCCATGTTCAAGGTTGGCGACCGACCAGGGTCACCATAGCCCTTATCAAATGCACAGCCATAGCCAAGAGACCACACGTGACCACACCCAGGGATAGTCGGCAACACACTAGCTCTGGCTTCATGTTACCACTCCCCCACTGTCCTTGAGATTCGAGAAGAGAAGGGAGGAGGAATATTCGGGTGGGATACTGGACCAAATTTCGCTTTTATTCTAATGACGTGTGTACCTCCAATCCCCTGTCACAGGACAGCCCTGTCTCCAATGCCTGCGCCTGCTGTATATGCTGTTGGAAGCAACCTCCTAGGCTTTGCCTAGCCCTCGCCCTATGTAAGCTCCTGTGAGCAGCTCCTAAGCATTGCCAAGAAGGCTGTCAAATCTGCCACAAGAAGGTAGTCGCAAATATATAGGGCCTTCCAAGAAGGCTGTCGGGTCTACCACAAGCCACAATGGGCCAAGTTCTTTGCCACGCCATCTCCAGCCCACTCCGGACCTGTATGGACCTGCCAAACGACACACAAAGCTGCAAAGAAACAGTCACAAGCATCTCCAACCCATCAAAATCTGCGCAAGACTGCCAAAGTCCAAGAAAGCGCCTCGTTGAAAAAGATGCACACAAGCCAAAATCCTACAAACATGTTGACTAAGGTGGTAACCAAGGAGAAGTTGAGCTCTTGCTCAATTTGAATTGGTCTTCAAGAATGAGGAACAACATGAGAGATAGCAAGATCCAAAGAATTTTAGTGAGTGTAGTAACGGTGGAGTCACTATGATCAGGCTCCAAGTGGAAGATTGTTGTATGTGGAGCCTGGTCCTTCTTTTAGAAATTTTTATTAGCCATGCTTTGGATCCACACGTGTGTATAAATTAGCCCATACTACTATCGCCAGGGGGTTCCAAGGGGGGCCAAAAGTACATAAATTGGCACATTAGTTGTGTGGTGAAAAATTATTCAATAAGGGTGTGGCTCACATAGCATGAGAGCAACGGACATACTACTTGCATCTTGTATCTTCTCGCTGGATGGATAAGAAAAACGTAGGACTCACTGTTTCTCCGTGGATGTGCCCCATAGTAGGTGAGCCACATATATCGGTGTCTCAGTCTCTCTTTCTCCATCAAGGTTCTGCTAGGCATGGTGAAGGAGCCCTTGCCAAGAAACCAGGGCCCGTTCTAGGCCTGGAACTGCCCCCTAGACTGCCTAAGAACTGCCCTCTGGAAGATTTAACAAAAGTACAAAATCGTGAGTTTGAATATGGACAGCTCACCACATAAAATACCAGAGGGGAGGAGAGCGAATACAGTGTGATTTGGACAAACACGCAGAAAGCGAATGATGGCCCACACCAAAACATGCCTATCTACAATGAAAGAGATTCGTAAGATGTAGTCTTTTGAGCACTATGGGTGGGGTGTGATTTCTTGATGTCCTTTCTCAAGAGAAGGTGTCACTCTTGTGGGTAACTAATGCCCATAACCCCAAGCAAGGGGGTCCACCCTCAAATGCTAAACCTAAGACCTAACTGAAACTGCAGGAAAATTTTCATCTACTTTTGCAAAACATGCTATTAAAATTGAAATGTAAAAGAAAAATTACCAACCAAGTGGATACAAGTTTGCTGGGGAGTGACAGGACTGCTGGTGGTAGGTGTGCTAATAGATGGCAACTTAGAAATATATGTTTTGTTGTTATCCAGAATAGTGTTGCATGTGGGCCTATTAATCCACTTGGTAAAGGCTGGATCTGTTACTGACTCTCAGCCTGCACAGGTTGGCCTACAGACTGGCCTAGCTTGTGACAGCTGACCCATTTGGGGGAATACACCCCTATAAACGGAGGTCTTTGTGACATGCAGCACGCCCCACGGTCTAGATATTCCTCAGTTTGTCATCGCTATTCACAGCTCTACTTTGCCCAGCATCTGCCAGAGGTTTGCAGCCCTATTAAACTGACTACTCTGTTAGAAATGACCCAACAGAGGGTACGCACAGCAGAAGACTGATAGAATAGCCCAGGAGCTCACACAGTGTTCTTAACTTATGTGCATAAAATAGATGTGCAGACTCATCAATAGACAATGAACCAGCCAGATAGAGAAACCACCAAAATAATATATTTCCGTCCAAAACTATGGACACAATAGAAAAGAGATAGATCCAAAGTCCCACCAATGGTGTGGTCCTCTGATCTTACCACAAGGTACTTCTCCTATCTGCTGGCTATCTCTAGACTCGAGCCCGCGTGCTCCAGCTCGAGCGTCTGTAGACTTTCCGTCCAGAATGGTTCTCTACCTTACTGCCTGTAGATCAGCCTAGGTAGGCAGCCCTTTCTCAGCTTTGTCTGCAGCTTCTATGTGCTTCCTTTACCTCCTGGATGTAGGCCCAAGGAAGGTCCTGCTGCTTCAATCTGCTGGTGCTTGGCTGCTCCAGAGAATGAGTTATGAGGGCCCAAAGGCCCTCCTTATATAGGGCACAAGGCCCTCCAAAACCAACTGACCAGCCACCCTAATTGGGCCGACTGGCTGGTCTGTAGCAGCCCTAACCAACCGACCAGTTGGTTGGCTGGTTGGCTGCCTATCCAGCCCTATTTAGGGCCCTTTGCTGGCCCTTTGTTCCACACAGGGCCCAGTCCCTTTGGACTGCTTACCCCACCACCTGCCAGCCCTGCTTGCAGGCCATAGACCTGCCCAATACCTGCTGCAACAGTGTAACTCCATGCTGCTACTGTTCCGCCTCTGTTCAGCCCTTGTCCGCACCCTAGCGCACCCCGCACACCTTCCATACACTGCACTGCAGCAGCCTGTACTGATCCGTACAGTGGCTGTCCCGTTTCTCTGCGCATACCTTGCCCTAGGTCTCCCTCCCCCATGCTCTCCTCATTGGGGGCTTATAGATGGGGAGGTGACCTTTCCAACACCCCCTCTCACCGACACATCTTGGCCCAATGCCAACACGTCAATGGCGATGCTCCAGTAACTCCCTAGTCATAGTCCTCTGGAACTTTTGGATGTCAAAATCTTTTCTTGGCTTTTCATTCAGTGGCTCTTGCTTCACCAAGTCTGGTTCTGCTTCCGCACACCATCCTGGGTACACAGGTCCATCTTTGGTAGCACCTCCTGGCACCACCTCCTTCAGTCACGTTCCCGCCTTTGAACTCAAGCAATCCAGCTGTCACGATCTTCCAATTGTCCCCCTCATCATGAGTGAACAACCTGGAGTCTTCCAGGCACCATGCTTTGAGTATTTGTTTCAACCCGTCCTTCCTTTGGCAAGGCTTGCAACCAATGAATATTTCCAAATAACCTGGACCTATGAACTCTCGCTGAGTTCTCAAGCAGGTACTCTTTTGGCTTCACTACTCTTTGTCCATCACCTTCTAGCAATCTGCGTCTGAGATTTGAAGAAGCACCAATACTTCCCCTTTTACCTTCGAAGAAGGCCAATTCCTTCTAATCTTGTATCACTTGAGACAAATGAAGAGCAGAGTCTCTCCACAGCATGCTATAAAGGCTCAAATGCAAAATATCAAGTACATACCAGACTGTTGTACTGCTTGTGTGTTTGCTCTGAAAGCAAACCTTGTACCTCATTGAGGCACCCACCAAAAGCCTACGTAATCCTGTACTGTCCCCTTTTGCATCCATCTGACCATGAGACCCCAGGGCCCTCCATGGAATCCAAGCGCTCCATGCTGCCCTTCACCTTCACAAAGGCATCTGACTCCTTGTCATTCCACATCTCTATGTCGGACATCCTCACTGTGATTTCTTGGTCAACATATCTGACCTCGGTAACACTCGGTGATGTCACCAAGAACAACTCTTTGATTACCACATTTGCTTTGGCCTCTGCATCTGAGTCGGACTCCTTTCTGTTTTCTGATCCGCCTTTTTCTTTCAGCAATCCTTTGAAAAATGTCTTGGCGTATCACAGTAGAAGCACTTCTTCTGCTTCTTCCTCTTCGAAGTCTCCTCGTCTCGTCAAAGCTGTCTTTCTTAGACTTGCCACTGTTAGGCTTGCCCGTTCCTTTGCCAACGTAATCCTTCGCTAGCATTGCCTTGTCGTCTTTGTCGTCGTTATAGAGCTTCTCCCGAGCTTCCTCCTGTAGCAGTTATGGACCCAACTCCTCAAATGTTAGAGGTTTGGTCCTCTGTCTTGCTGTCACGATCGTAACAAAGCTCTTGAAACCCTGAGATAGTCTTCTCAGTATCATCAAGGCCAAATGGCATGAGTCTGTCTTCTGACCGACTGCTTCCAGCTGATCCCTCACCACCTTGACCTTTGTCAAGTGGCTATGCACTGTATCTCCTTCTTCCATATCAAGATTGTAGAGTTGATGCTAAAGAAGTAAGATCCAGGAGGTGTTGTCCGTCTCATACACATCCTTCAGAGTGACCCACACCTCTACTGACGTCTCGTCCATCTGGATATGTGGAAGAATAGAGTCCACCATAGTCCCAGGGCATGGGCATGGGCATCTCTGTCTTCCCAAGCTTCGAGCTCCTCTCTGTCTATTGCCATGACTATCTCCCGTTGCCTGTCCACCATGTCCTCCGGCTTTGCCTCTACTCCCGTGGTCAGCTTCCACAACTTCTGAGCCACTAAATGACTCTTCACTTTCCAGATTGGGTAGTTGGTCCCGTCTAGTTTCCCAGACTCTCCAAAGTTAGGGATAGTGAATGAGAGAAAATCGGGGGAGGAGGAAGGGAGAGCAGGGGCTGAAGAGGCTGTTGAGGTCGACATCTCTGCTGTTATTGCTCTTTAAAGTTATCAAGAAATGGAAGCATTCTCATTCATGCAAACTCCAATCCCACTTGCATCCATGTGCATCGTGAGAATTCCATAAAAACAGTGTTTAAACCCCTTTATCTCAGCTGTTAAAAAACACAAAGTGGTTTCAAGTACGTGGCAAGTCCTCCTCCTTGGTCTCCTATACACGCTACCCTAGGTCCACTACCTCCATGTCCACCTCACTCACATGTGGGGCATAGACCACCCAAAATATAGAGGCTTGCTTGCCACCGCGAAATCCGCACAATTGACGGAGATCATACTTCACTCATGCTCACACAAATAGCTGGCCAAGCTAATTGATAGGTAAACCAAAAGGGACAATGATTACATATGATGCCAATACGCAACCCCACTCCCCCCATCAAAAACCAACACACTCCCTGCTCGAGTACAATTGGTTCATAAGTAGCCACAATAAATCACACACAAAACCTTTTTTTGCTGCAGATGAAGGTTACTAGTAATTTTATTTAAATAAGTTTCTCCTCAGCTTTATAGATGAACATTTGCATGCTAGACAATCCTATAGAATCATAGGGATCCACTTGAAATTGTTTGCCATGCATTATAACATCGTCTCTATGCAAACTATGAGGGGAAAAAAATACACAACATAAAGTTCACGTTTGTATGCAAACAAACACCAATAGCAACAAAAATTCATGTCACCTTCGAAAAAAAAGGCTGTTTATTTTCCATAAAAGATTGATAGGCACTAACAAACATGTATTAAACTTTTGATGTAGAGGCGACCTCGTACCCAAGCGAGTCATTTGCGCTTTGTATGGAATTGTCAAATTCCTCAAGAGCTGCACTTTCTCCAAACCATCTTCTCGCCTCTCGGTTAGAATCTAACAGGAACATTAAGATTTTGCTTAGCCACACAATCAAAGGCAAAGTTACGAGGTTAATAAGAATCAGCACATGCCCAGATCATCCTCGAAAAAAAAAAATTGCACATTGCAAGCATACACTAACTACAGTAGTTACAACACTCTAGAGTACAAGTTACTAAAAAGGCATAGCTCTCTCTCTCTCTCTCTCTCTCTCTCTCTTTGTGGTTAGTTGATTTGCTTGATTGTGTGGTCAATCGATTTGCCGAGTGCCGAGGTCTTAAAGCAACAGGACAGGCTGGATTCGGACAGGATCATGGAGCCACGGATCACATTCTCACACTCAGGTGTATCATCAAGGAGGGGAGAGCACAGGAGCAGAGGGTTTACTGTTGTTTTGTGGATTTTCGCAAAGCATTTGATATACGGTTCCGAGAGCCCGCCTCCTCCAACACCTATAGGATTTGGGTTATGACTAGGAGATCATTTGGGCTGTCATCGCACTTTACGACAGAATCTCAAGTAGAGTCTGGGCAAGGTCTCGGTGGACAGATGAGATCATGAGCACTATTAGGGTCAAACAAGGGTGTCCTTTATCACCTACCCTGTTTGGCCTCTACATTGATGAGTTTGAGACGGTAATGCAAACACAGGGGGGTTGGATGCTCTCTTGCTGGCATGCTGATGCGGATATTGCTGTATGCGAATATTGCTGTATGCAGATGATGTGGCACTTTTGTCTTCCTTAGTAGAGGGGCTGTAGAGACCTTGACGCACTATAGTTTTTTCTCTCATGATTTGAAGGTAACCTTGGTAAAACCAAAGTTATGATCTTCAATACATCTCGAGCTGTCATGCCCCATGAGCAGTTCACGTTTGATGGGTCACTTGTTGAGATAGTTTCGTCATACACATATCTTGGGGTTGTCTTCCGGACCCATCTTTACCATGAGACCCGCGATGCAGGCCCGCCTAAACAGGGGATACGCTTCTTTGGCCAGACTAGAGAGGCAGTGCTTCCACTTGCATTTTTAGGATCCATGGACCAAGGGGCTGCTTTTTGACTCCTGGGTCCGCCCAAGCGAGGATGTATGGCAGTCCTTGCTGGGGACCAAACTTGTCAGATATAGAGTGGGCTCGTGTGGAGCAGCTACAGGGTCTCACGCTATCGCGGAGGATTCGCAGTAAGCCATTCGTTCCTCACCAAATCATTTAGGCTGAGTTTGGGTCATCCCCATTACAGCTAGATGCTGCATTTCAGGTCATCACGTACTTGTATCAAGTCAAGGAGTACGGGGAATACACTTTTGGGCGCAGCAGACTACCATAGCTAGCACTGTCCTCTATGGCACTCTCAACAAGGGGTGACCAGAGATGTTGGTATGCACGCACAAAGAGATGGTTTAAGCGCCTGGGTCTCCACATGGATAGACTCCCTACACATTATGTGACACACAGGTTGAGACAGAGGAGCACTTCTTCTTCAGGTCTCCTCCTTACTATGAGATCCGTGGGCGTTTCTACTTCCTCTTCAAAGATAGCTCTGGAGGGACTTATTAAAAGATGCAAACTTATTTAGATTCAAATCCGCAAAAAAGAAGTTTTCCAACGTGTACTAAAGTTTAAAAAGAACTTTGACATTATATTTTTCAAAAACTTTTAAAGTTCTAAGGAAGGGCTTGGAAGCTACTTCATAACAAATCTTCCAATATATAGAACGAATCTATAAATGGACATTCAAACATATTCATGCATACAATACACCAAATGCCCTTGTACATGAGTGATGGCAGAATTGTCCACTTAAGTATTCACAGGCTTATAAGAACAAGCATTTAAGCCCACTCTTCTTGAAAGCTAATAGGACATACATGTTCACGACAACGACCAACAAGAAAAATTCATGCTCATCTAATACACACATCATTCCACCTCAATAGTTATAAAAACAGATGTATCATTCCTTTTAGCATACTCAAGAGACAACCCCAAATAGCATTTGCATTTGCAAACTCGTCATCCATATATTGCATCCTAGAGTTCAATGCTTGAGCCTAGAGGCGTCCGGTGAATTCTTCAAGAAGCTGCAACCTACAATCTATCGCGTGGCTAAAAGAATAACAAAACAGGCAGTACTGGATTCCATCCTCTGTATCTCGTATTACAAAGATGTCCAGCTCCACCGACAGCTAGAAATGTAATCAACGAGTTCTCAAAGTACGTTTCATAGTAGAGGCAACGGTCCAGCTTATTTCGTGAATTCTAAAAATAATCAGACACTCGACGTAAATTTCAAGATTGCATAAGCTGTTTTGTCTTTCTCAGTTTCGAGTGCCGAATGATGACCTACAATACGGCCTCTTTGGCACTTTCCTGTATCTTCCGTAGTCCAATTCTCGGAGCAGACAGTTAAAATCACACATTTTTTTTTCCTAAAGAAAAAAAATCCCACATGTTAAGCAGCTATAATCTCGACACATTGTACGTGTAGTCCAACCAGCACGCACAGGCAGTCCACGAAGTACGGAGGGCGACTCACCGGGAAGAGAAAGAAACTGAGGCTGGCGCAAGGGAAAAGGGCGCGGAGAGGAAAGGAGACGCGAGGAGCGAAGGCGATGGAGAGCGAATCCGAGGAGGCGAGCCATGGGGTGAAGAAATGTCAGGCGAAAAGGGGAAACATTGGAGGGAAGAGGATGGAGAGAGCCAGAGGCAAAAGGCGAGGGCTATGAATGCTGGCGAAAGATGATGATCAAGAAAGCACTGAGTAGCAAAAACTTCACTCCCACAACTGCCTTTGCTTATACCCTAAACCCCCAAACATTTCACTTTGGACTCTTTACATACACTTCTCTTCACATTCTTACCTTCCTCCTTTTTGGCTCCGAAGGGTATAGGCAAGGTTGGAATGGTTTCAAAAGGTAATATATATTTTCCTCTATTTTCATTTCGATGGCCACTTGTTATTTTTGGCCTGCCCGAGGGGGAGCCTTTGTGACGATGTAGCTTCCAGAAAGCAGATATTTGGTGTTGTTTTGTTTGCGGTTTTGCTGTTATTTTGTCGTTGGTGCTTGGAATCGGTGACTTGCATGCGAGTTGGTGCATGCAGTATACTAGCAGCGTCAGAAGAAGATGGGGAGAATCTACGCTGCTCCTCAATTCTTCTTCTGACAGAGCGGATATTGCACAATGCTCCATGATTCACGCAAGTATGCAGCCCAATTATTAGAATCCTTGCAGAGATGTTTTATGGCGTTTGAGAGTCTACTGCAAATTCACACAGCGAAGAATCCAAAGAGAAACAATCGCCCACAGCCTTCAATCTTGCCGCATTTTCTCTTTCTTCTGTTCATATAGCCCCTCGAATTCTGGCAATTATTAATGAGTGTACACTGCCATTCGTTGTCCTCTTAATACGCCGTCTGCTTGGCAATTAATTCTGCTAATTCTTGTTTCAACGAAATTTTGATTTTCTGAGTTAATACCTATGTGGCTTGGATTGTGTATCTCTTTGGCCTCCGTCGTGATGCTCTCTTCGTCCATCTATAAATCTATTATGTTACACAGTCCATGCACACTTTTGTTTTGAAGCTTTGTGATCAAAGTGCACGCACCTGATGGAGGGATCAAGCGACATGATGGAAACGGACAGCTACGCATTCGAAAAGGGTGGATATTCGTCTGTTTGTCTTCTCTTTGCTTCAAACGTCCTTCCTTACTTTTCAATGTGATAATATTCTTGTTGATTGTGTGCAGGACTAGCGAAAGCCTGCCCTGAACTATTGGCAGCTCCTGTGACACCAACTCCAGAGAAATGTCGCATCCCCGAAGGTGGAAATGACGCTCCCAAGAAACTCAACGAACTTCCCGCCGGTAAACTTTTCATAATATTGAACGATTCTTCTATTATTATTGCATTTTCGATTAATTTTATTGAATTGTGTCAATACTAAGGTTAGTCCTAATGCTGCACCAGCATTTTTTGTATGCTTATGCTTTCCCATTTCCTACTCTCTCTCTTCTATCTTCTTCTGTGAAACGCTAGACCTACATAGCATGGACCTATGCTACTGCAAATCTTTTCTTCCCCCTCTCATATCTCACGCACCCGCTGTTTCTCCTCCCACTTATACTTTCTTCCTCCTCTCATATCTCATGCATCCGTTGTTTGTCCTCCCGCTTATACTTTTGATCCTTCTTGCTTTCCTCACTCCACCTTTCTCGCAGCGCCTCAAATCTAGAAAACAATTCACTACCCCGCTCGTATTCTTTTGCCTGCTTTGAACAAAGTCAGTGTGTGAGTATGAACGCATCAGTGTAGAGCACACCTCCAGAGGTCCTGGCAGACACTTGTCCTCGCACCTTTTATGCTACTTCTGAAGATCCTTATGAGCACTTCACGCCCAACGAAATACTACTATAATCGTCCACTGCCTGCATCCTATATCGCGTCTTCATTTGGGCAGAGAGGGAATCCAAGAAAACCAACTTCCTCCAACGAGTCCATCTTTGTTTTCATGCTCTGTATTTGATAGTCATATTTTCCTGCTATGTCTTTCGTAGTCGTAGTCTTCTCTGAACTATGCATCTCAGAATTGCTTTTGCACATTGTCTTACTCGAAAATCAAATTGCATGTCTTTCTTCTTCATTTCGATATTCTAATAATTCGAAGAATTTATTAGTTACATTTTTCTCTTTTATTTTCTTTTTCTCTTTGATTTTCTTTAAAGTGAAATGGCATTAGATATTTGTTGATTGTAGAAGTTGAATTGTAGGGGCTCTAGCAACTTCAGCGTGTTCTTTTATGAGCAAAAGCGCATCTTTGCCCACTCCCAAGTCAACCCCCTCTATTTATGCATCTCCAAGCAAGCCCCCTAAAGAAAATCTCTTAAAAAATTATCCTATCAAAAAAAGCCCATGACGATCTTCGAAGACTTCATTTCAAGAGGTGGCACAAGAGGCATATGCGCAAGGTTTGTTTTGAAATACTACTTTTGTCTTATTTAATTTTAGTTTTACAAATACCTTATGTCTTTGCCTTTTTCATTTTTTCTCAGTGAAGAAGCTCGTATGAGAGAACCCTGAGTATGTTAGTTTTAAATCGACTATTACATTTTATGTTCAATGCGAAACAAAACTAAAACGGGAAAGACGTGTGATATAGCAAGGACATTCTCCTAAAGTAGATGTTAATAATGTTATAAACATTGACTCAGATTAAGTCAAAACTATCGTTTGGTATTTCATTTCAATTGTATGGTTTGCTTTTGGATGGTTATGTAATGTCTTCATGGGATTTTCCCCAAAAATAAAAAACATTAAGTATTTGAATTTATCCTTTTTTAAATTTCTTTTGGCCTTTGTATACATAATTTCCTATGTAGATTGCATTTTGGTTATTATGTATTATGTTTGACAAAGAGGAATAATTTATTATTGGTTTAGTAGTTTATATTTATAATTTCCAATGGTAATTGTGCTCTTGTTTGATATGCATGATTTTCAAAAAAGGCAAATAGTTTGATGTAATTTTGGAAAAACTAAATTATCAAAACATGATAAAAGTAACAAATTTTAAAGATAGATATGTTATAGTGATGGGGTTTTTCTTTTAAAATGAAATCTTATACTTTTTAGTAATTGTACTTGCAGCAACTAATTTGCAAAGAAGACAAAGATGAGGTGAATTCATACAATGTATTTAGAGATCCTTCAAAGTTCATTCCCTCACTGCAGAATGTAGCGATTGCAAAAGCAATCATTCCTTCTAAAGCAAATTTTGTAGGGGGGGAATTCATTGATCTCATTGAGTATAACTCAATTAAATCTGATTGTGCACCTTATAGATTTGTTTTTGAGGGAAAACTACTTTGCAAGTATAGTACTTACAAGGTCATAAATCCAAAATATCCCACTTCCTTGAAAGGAGATTTCACGGATAGGTATTGCTCTCACACAGTCACATTGCTCATACCAAATGCATACATTCACCAATTTGTGAACTTGCAAATTGGAGAATTTTATAGAATAGAAGGGGCAAGTGTCGTGCCAAAGGGTATAACAGAGGGTGGGACATCTAAGTTCTCCTTGCTTCTTGATGCCACTACTTGCATTATTAGAGGAGAACCATTTGAGGGCAACCTTCGTTTACTACCTGACCACTCATTGAGCACATATGTACCTTGGGCATCTGAAATGGTCAATTTCAACAAGTACACAGTTGCAAATGTTATGGGCACAATTGCAATTGTGATAATAAAAGTTGCAATTGAGGAGGGAATGGGGGACCAAATCATTGTTGCAGATGGACCTCGTGATGAAGATAGAGCAGCAGTAAGTTTATTTCAAAGCACTTGCTATTTACTTCTTTGCAACAAGTAGAATTGAATTAATGCTATTCTTGAAATCATAATTTATCATTGTTTGTAGCTATCATTTGTGAATGAGAGAAAAGCCACTCTCACTCAACTCGTACAAGAATTCAATGAAGAAGGAGTGGTTATGTACATTCTGAAGAATGTATCCTTCTTGAAGGCAAAAGGAACCATTTGTGTTTTTGACTTTATGATACTAGCAGATGTTCTTGATGGACCAGTAAAGGATGATTTGAAGGCCGCGTTTATGAGCCAAGTCTCACGCTTGGGTTATAGAACAAAGGTAAATACTTCAAAATATTCAAATGATATAATCATGTTATTGCAAATGTTAACAAATACTTTTGTTGGTACAGGTGTTTGGTATTTTGCACTTCACAAATGTCAACGCCGACTTGATTGATCACGTTTGCGAGGCTTGCGGAGGTGTTCGAGTGAGTAGGGATCTATTTTGTGGAGGTGAACAAGTGCCTGTCCATATTACAGGGCCATATGTTAACATTGCTCTTGGGTTGACCTCTCCCTTCCTACAACTATATGAGGAAGACTTGATGATGTCTAGGAGTAAACTCAAGACCACTAAACCTAGTGGAAGCTTCACTATAAATAGCTCTGGGTTTGTTATTGCATTTGATGCAAATGCATGATGTACATATGTTTCTTTTTGAATTGACCAAAACCTTTCGTTATGAAATTGAATTGGATCTACATATTCACATGCAAGTCCTTGAACTTTTACTAGAAATTTCATTGGAAATTCAAAGTATACTTTGATTAAAAAGATGGACATTACCAAAGCTCTTTTTCAAAAACATCTAGTCCAAAACGGTAATTTCTTGCTTTGTCATCCAATGAATACAAATGTTCTCATATGCCTCTTCTTGCATTTCTTTCCAAGTCTTACATATGAACAACTACTTAAGACACTCTTTAGCAGCATTTCAAAAAAATGGGAAACAATAAATACACCATGGCACATGTTCACTTCCATTCATGGAAATTATTCCTTTACAATTGAAAATCTTGAAAGTTGGTCTTGTAACTCAGCTTTATCTCGTGCATTAGTTGTGGATATTTTTCAACAATTTCACTTTATATTTGGATCGTCTTTTGCTCTACTAACATGTGATAGAATTAAGCTTTCAAAGAAAAATACCATAGGCAACAAAAAACAAGATAATCCATGCACCTTCCTAATAAATGAAGCGTCTAATGTTTGCACAATTGAACCATTGATGCATTTAGAAGCCAAACGTACTTACAACAAATGGTCTTCAAAGGAGGACTTGCTTCTAAAGAACCTTATTGCACAAAATCTTGTGCCCTTGACTAAAGAGATAGCTGCTTTATTCTCAGCAAACTCTTCAGAATGCAGACACAACAATCAAACAATTATTAATAGATTTTATAAGTTCCGTGTTATTGTCTTACAACCATAAACTTTTCCTATGAAAACAAATCAAACAATAGAAACATCTACAATTCAACAACATGTCATTGGCCAAAAGAGAAAAAGAAAACATGTTTCATATGAACAACAATATTTCAAAAAAATATTGGATACCTCAACTTTCCCATGCATTTGTTGCGAATGCTTGAAATTTTGAAATAAAATGATTAAAGTAAAGCCAAAACTAATGATATTTCTTCAAGCAAATGAAATAGATGTGTCGAGCAATCAATCATCAATTAGGTTTTGTCCTAGGCACTATGCTACAAAGACCTCAAGACACTACTACACATGGGCCCTATTCTGACGCTTAAGCACTGACGTTTAGCACGTGCGGGGTGCTAATCGTTGGTAATCAAAGCGGGATTAGTTAAGTGTCGCTATATAGCGACCTTCAGAGTTGCTATATAGCGATACTTACTAGACTTGTGAATGGTCGTTATATAGCAACACTGAGACAGTTTCCTATAGCGACATTTTACAAAGAGTGTTTTTTTTCCATACCGACCTTAAAAGATAGTTTTTCCCAATGATATTTTTTTTTCCTTTTCATACATGTTTGATCCTTTAAGAGAATAAAAGTACAAGAGCATGTATATCAAGTTTCACTACTACACACGGACCCTATTGCGACGCTTAAGTACTGACGTTTAGCGTGTGCGGGGCGCTAATCATCAGTATTGGAAGCGGGCTTCATTAAGGGTTGCTATATAGGCAAGCATCGCTATATAGCAACGTTTACCTAAAGTCGCTATATAGCGACCCTTATCAGATTGGTAATGGTCGTTATATAGCAACACTGAGACAGTTTCCTATAGTGACGTTTTACAAAGAGTTTTTTTTCCCATACCGACCTTAAAAGATAGTTTTTCCCAATGTCAATTTTTTTTTGTATTTTCATACATGTTTGATCCTTTGAGAGAATAAAAGTACAAGAGCATGTACATCAAGCCTTTGAAGCTCATATATTCATGTCCAAGTTTGAGATGAAAAAAATCAATGAAGAGCATTTACATTAACGGCTTCATCCTGAGCCAAGTCTAACGCACCAAACAAGTCTATCTCTAACTCTATACCAAGTTGATCTCCTATATCATCATTGTACTCTAGCATTGTATGTTCACCTAAGAGTACTTGATCATCTTCTTCAATAAAGTGTGGTGATGCTTGATGATCGTCATCTTCTTCCTTAATATCGTGATCTCCATCTTCCTCCTATATGATGTCATTATGCACATCTTCCTCTTGGCTCAAATTGTGATCTTCATCTTCTTCTCTAGATCCATCTGGATCAATTGGATCCGGCATTGGTAGTGGCATCTCCATATCCACATCTCTATCTTCTCGTGGTGCAACTTGGATCACGTACCACCATCTTGGATCAAAATGATCTGGATGAAAAACCACCTATATTGAAGATGGGTGCCAAATGCCATCAATTATATATATGAAATTATGCTTAAGTACATGTATCAATGGATCTTTAAAAATGAAAGCTTCGATTAATTAAATCATTAGTATGCACCTGCTCATAGTGATCGGGAAGAACAAAAGTATCACTTTCATTGGTCCAAAGTTTGGAGTCTATTGCAAAGAAACCGCTACTGTCTTTTCTCACTGTCGCATGGGGACCGTTGTAAATAGTTCTAAACCATTTTACATCAAGAATGAAAATACTAAATCGTTGAAATCAACTTGATAGATTTCGCATATGGTTCCTCAATAATCCAATTGTGAGGAGAGAAGATTGGTATCCGAAGCACTTGCTCAGCTACCTTGTGTGAAGTTAGCCATGACTCCACAATCATACGTGACTCTCTTTGAATTGATGCGTTTGACGTGAAAATGTCATCCATATGACCATAATGCGATGTACTTTTTGTACTGTAAAAGAGCATCATTAAAACAATGAAGATGCATCTATTTTATAGCGTATATTGCCACAAATAATTACTTAATTATGTTAAGAGGTAAGAAACTTACATGCATCATATATCCAGATGAAAACTCTCGCTCGCGCTCATTCATTGTCTCTCCATCGCATTCGGCTTTACGTAGAGCCAGTTGTGGCCAATCAAGTGACATGCGAGTGGGGAGAAGGGCGAGATCCCATGGATATGGTTGCAATCACCTGTACATTACTCTAAATCTCGTGCTTGCATTTATTCTTTCTGCTTTGGCCGCTTCATATCTCTCAATCCACTTCTACATCTCCTTGCTATTGAGGATACAAAACTTATTGAATTTCTCCATTTGCTCTTCGCTCATCTTTCTTTCGATCGCTTTTCTTGGGGAACCCACCAATGATGCGATCATCATCCTTGTTATGCCAAGCTTGTGGCATATCGGGATCCGTGGATGTAAGAAACTCTGTGATATATACTAATGACTCTTGCACAAGCCATCCCTCTGCCATGCTTGCTTCTGGTCTTGCTCTTTGTCTTATAAATCCCTTCAAAGTTTTTATAAACTACTCGAGAAAAAACATCCACCGACTATGAACGGTACCTATAATGGCCACCTCATCAACTCTGTGCACAAGTAAGTGTACTTGAGTTATCATAATGCTCGAGGGAAAGTGCTTCTCAAGCAAGCATACAGCTTCGATGGATTCCACTCCAGTCTTCTCAATGCTTGATATGGAGATCTCTTTTTGAGATATCCACCTATTTCACATGCCCATGTAAGATACATTCATAATCAGTCTACAGAGATTATTAAGCTTAAATTAAAGAAAATGCAATTAATGCGATTTGATAGTAAGCATACCTCACAATACCATTGATCTTGAATATAGCATTTCTAACATCTTCTTGTAAGCACCCTTTTATTGTAATTAGGAGAATGAACTATCAAAGCAACAAAGAAGTCATGTCAACAATATAACATAATCATAATTACACTAACGCATCACGATTATCGGTACACTAATCCTATAGCTTAGAATACCTGTAAGACCTTGTGCCAATCATGGGACTTGAGCCCACTAAGCTTATTGTCCTTTGAAAATGCTCTTTTCAAGTAACGCATGTACCCTATGGGTGTTTGAAAAGAGGCAATGTCTACCTTGACCGCTGCCTTCTCTCTCGTAGAGAGGATCCATGTTGCTTTCGGGAGGATAATTTTTCCTAAAGCACACACTTGGGGCCACAAACGAGACATCCTATTCATAGCATGCAAGTCTTCTCGCACTCCTCTCGAGTCTTTGGAACCAACCAAGTGTGCCCAAATAGTAGCCCCCACATTCTTGAAGATATGCATGGGATCCAAGAGATGATTGATTTGTAACTGACCCCAATAAGAAAGCTCGTGAAAGATCAATAGCCTCTTCATACCATGAGGAGGTTCCTCTCCATTCGCCCTCCAAGCCTGAATCTAGTCACTTGCCTTCAAATATGGTGGTGGTGGATCAAGCTGACCTCCACACGCGAGATGGTCCAGCGGAAGGTATCGAGCATGACCTTCATAAACATTTTTCCTCATGTTTGGAGTATCGTGCAAGCGATTTCAAACCCGGTCCACAAACAGGACAAGCATGCTACCCACTTGTAACAAGTCCTGCACGCGTGCATGAATGTGTTAGTATAAGACATGCATGCGAAAGAGAGTCATAAAAGCATAATCCTATATTATACATGTAAAGACACAACCACGTACCTACGCACTCTCCATATCCTGGGTAGTTATGCATGGTCCACATCAAGATACCCCTAACCAAAATATCATTGGTATGTCTAGGAGCTCTGGAAATATCAAAGACCCGCACTCCTCTCCATAAGATCTGTAACTCCTTTATCAAAGGTGCCATGTACATGTCCATATGGAACATGTGCTGTATTCTTGCAATGATGGGAAAGTGTCTCAAGACCTTTACCGGTATATCTGCTCACGCTGCAAGTCATCTCTATATCGTTGTTTCCCACACTTCAGACAACTAGCCAAATCTTCATGCTCACGACAAAAGAGAATACAGTCATGATGGCAAGCATAGATGGTATCATAATCCATACCCACCGTTGTTAGCATCTTCTTCGCTTCATCTTATGATGCGGGCATGGTATTTGGTGCAGGCAACATCTTCTGGAGCAACCTATCACAATTCAAACATACATAGGCTTCGAATAATGATGATTCGGTACACTAATCCTACAGCTTAGAATACCTGTAAGACATTGAGCAAGCTTAGAATCCTACAACCTGACATTGAGCAAACATTTACAGACTCCTGCATTCTTTGAATTAGAGTGACAAAAGTCTGTATCTGTTTGCTCAATAGTAGGCTATTGAAGCTTCACGTTGGAGAAAAGAGAGGAGGAAAGAGAGGAGAAAAGAGAGGAAAAGAGAGGAGAAAAAGGAGAAAAGAGAGGAGATAAGAGAGAAAAAGAGAGGAGATGAGAGAAAAAGAGAGAAAGTGAAAAGAGAAAAAGTGGGGATAAAAGAGAGAGAAAAAGAGAAGGAAAGAGAGGAGAAAAGAGACGAAAATAGAGGAAAAGAGAGGAAAAGAGAGGAGAAAAAAGAGAGAAAAAGAGAGGAGATAAGAGAGAAAAAGAGAGGAGAAAAGAGACTAAAAGAGAGGACACCTCAGAGAGAAGGATAAAAGAGAGTCACAATTCAAACATACAAAGGCTTTGAATAATGATGATTCTCAAACATACATGATGATTCTCAAAACAAACAATATCCAAATAATGAGTCAAATTAATGCAGGAGCTAACCTCATTAAGGCCAAGACACTTGTACCCGACCACCCATACTTTGCTTGCAGATTCAAGATTGAGAGACAAGCCCGTAGTTTAGACATCCTAGTACCCTCATACAACTGTGTTGATTGCAACTCTCGCATTTTGACCTCAGACTCTAACATCACGTGTACATGTGATGTAGTACTAGCTCTTAAAAATAGAATCCATCATGTCCACCATACCCTCGTCATCATCCAAGAGACTATAGTCTTGCTCAAAGTGTGAAGGTATATGCATACCCTCACCACCCTCCTCATCCCGTTTCAAGATTTCATGTAAATATAAGATCTTATCTCAAGGTTTTATGTCATAATGGTATCCAATATTAACCACGAACTCAAATAGCATTGACTTATCGATGATCCATCATTGCGTGTAACACCAACGGTGGGTATTGCTTCGGGCTCCTCCCCATACATCCACAAGTGGCGCATGATAATACGATGTTGATGTCATACTTCTCGCTTGCAATGAGTGCAATGACAATACAACCTCTCCATATGCCACGCTGTGCTCCCGGGCATTGGCACATCATCTGACGAGCTTCCACTTGTCCCTTCCATCTGCACACTTTCAAAATCACAACATAAGCTGCAAGGAAATCTATTAAGATAAAAAAAATAGCCACCGATGAGCTTCTTTTCTCTCTTCTAATAATAAGTGTCTTGAACCATCGCTATATAGCGATGCTTTGCTCTATTTTGTCACTGTATAGCGATACTTTTTGGATATAAACATCGCTATATAGTGACTGACCAACGTCATTATATAGCAACACTGGGGGCTTAAACCCGAAACCCTGCGCGATGCTTTCTTTAGCATCTCTATTGTGGGAAAAGCAAAAATCTTGCCTCCCACCTTATATTCAACGACCTCACTTTCCTCCTCTCTATTCTCCACTCCTCACCCCTACCCAACCCCTCTCCTAACACTTGTGCTTCCTCTCCACCCTCCTCCCTCTCTGCTTGTCTGAAAATAAGTTTTTCAAGAAGGTGAGTCTCTTTAAGCAATGTAGGTTCATTTTTTGTGAGATTTCGTTTTGTGAGTGTTGAAGCATGCTTCTCCTTGTATTGCTAAGGCTATGTGCTAGTTTTCATGCTTGATTTTCAAAGGTTGAGGACAAAAAATGAGATTTGGTAAAAGAAAGAAGACTCACCTCTTCTCTTTTTGGTATTTCTCTTCCTCCTCTTTCTCCTTTGTTTGTAGGCTTATGCTTTTTCGTTGTTTGTAGGCTTATGCTTGTCTTCTCAATCCAATCCCTTTGAAAAGTTGCTTCTTTAAACTCCTCCTTCCTCTAACTAGTTATTTGAAAAATGGTATGTTTCCTCTCTTTTGTAAGGCCAATCCACAAAACACTGAGTGGGACTATTCCAGGTAAGAAAGTGCTTCCTCTTTTTTCCTTTTGTTATTTGCATTGGCCTACAACTAGTGCCTTAAATGCTAGCTGCAGTGATTGGCGTATGAACCCTCTCTTCCCCTATTCCCTCTTCTTTTCCCCTTTTCCCCTCTTCCTTCTCTTCTTTTTTCCTCTTCTTTTCCCCCTCTTTCAATCTCTTTTCCCCTCTTCTTTTTTTCCCTCTTTCAATCTCTTTTTCCCTCCTTTCCTTCTCTTCTTTTTCCCCTCTTTCAATCTCTTTTTCCCTCTTCCTTCTCTTATGTTTATGCTCTTTTCCCCTCTTCTTTTTTCCCTCTTTTTTTTCCCTCTTCCTTCTCTTATGTTTATGCTCTTTTCCCCTCTTCTTTTTTCCCTCTTTCAATCTCTTTTCCCCTCTTCCTTCTCTTCTTTTTCCCCTCTTTCAATCTCTTTTCCCCTCTTCCTTCTCTTATGTTTATGCTCTTTTTCCCTCTTCTTTTCCCCCTTTTTCAATCTCTTTTCCTCTTTTCCTCTCTCTTTCCCCCCCTCTTTCCCCTCTTTCAATCTCTTTTCATAAGTGTATGTATTTGCTTATGCTTATGCTTATGCATGAGCATATGCTCATCCCCTCTTCCTCTATTGGAGGCTGTGATGCTGTGATTATATACACTCCGCCTCCTCTTCTTCCATACAAGCTTATGCTTTCTCTCTTTTTCTTTTATGCTCATATGCTCATGCATAAGCATAAGCATATGCTTTCTTTCCTTTTCTCTTATGCTTATGCTCTTTTTCCCTCTTCCTTCTCTTATGCTTATGCTTATGCATGAGCATATGTCTTCTTCTTTTTCTCCTCCTCTTTTCCTCTTTTCCTCTCTCTTTCCCTCCCTCTTTCCCCTCTTTCAATCTCTTTTCATAAGCATATGTATTTGCCTATGCTTAAGCTTGCTCTCTTTTTCCTTTATGCTCATATGCTCATGCATAAGCATAAGCATATGCTTTCTTTCCTTTTCTCTTATGCTTATGCTATTTTTCCCTTTTCCTTCTCTTATGCTTATGCTTATGCATGAGCATATGTCTCCTCCTCCTTCTCCTTTTCTTCTCTTCTTTTTTCCTCTCTTTTTCACTTCTTTTCATAAGCATATGCCTATGCCTAAGCTTGTGCTTATGCATGAGCATATGCTCATATGCTTATGCATAAGCATAAGCATATGCTTTCTCAATGTATTCTCTTATGCTTTCTCAATGTATTCTCAGATGCTTTCTCAATGTATTCTCTTGTTTTTTATTTTCGTGTTTGTGTTTACGCTAGAGATTGGATCACGTCGCATGTCCGATGAGTACAAAAACCCTCGTAGGAGGAGACATCATGATCTCTATTCTCCAGAGGACTTAAATTCCCCTCAGGCGACACCTCAGGGGCCTACCCCTGCCACTACCCCTGGTTCGACTCCTCTCGGATGTAGCACTGTGACTACCCCTTGGGGAACTCCTTTGCTAGCAGCCCATGCCTTTGTCGGGAGTCCCGATGAGTTTGTGGCATAGATGACCGATGAGGAGACATCGAGATTCTTCTCTCTACTATCCCAGAGGACCTCATCAATTCCGTCTCCTACATCGACGGTTGGACCTACTGCCCAGCCATCCCCTCTAGTCCCTTCGACTAAGGGGTCATCACCTAGGCATGCCCATCGTAAGGGAAGAAAGAGTAGGAGGGGTCGCTTATGTTGTGCTGACTTGGGAGATGTAGATGAGTCAGTACACTCACATCCCTATAGGTCTCCACTTGGTCCCGAGACCTAGTATTAGTCAGGTCCCTTGCCCTCTCCTACTCTCACTGCTACTCCTCGTTCCGGAAGCGCTCGCACAAACACCATTCGCTTTGACTCTGCCACTACCATGAGTCCTCCTTACCCGGTCGAGGACCTATCCTATCAAATCATGGCTACTGGAGAGATAATAGAAGATAAAAAGGGCACAGCAGTGATGGCCACCATGAGGCAATTAATGAGCCGCCACTTCGAGAGCGGCATAGCTACTGACTGGTGGTATCAAGATGACCCCGCAAATTGGGAGTTCAATGAGGATTACATGCAAGAGCACATGGGTTTAGTCTGAAGCATCGTAGGTCAACCTTGCGTACTTCCATCGCAAAGGGGAGGGCTAAACCCAGCTGGGCAGACAAAGCTGATTGGAAGTTTTTCAAGAAGCAGAACAGGGACCATCTCGAAATGTTCGAGGGTCAGAGGAGGGCTGCGAGGAGACGGATGGACGCCGTAGGTACTTTGCACTTTGGTGCAGGCGGACGGTTGGCATTCGAGGCAATCGTGGTAAGTCTACTTCTTCTCATTGAATGTATTGTTCTATTTGTTTTACTACATATTGCATGCACTTTATCTAACTCTCGTAAATTGGGTCCACAGCAAGTTGCGATGGGTCGCCTTCCTACAGCTGCAGAGACGAGGCACGCATTTTGCGTAGGAACAAAGCCGTGGTTTATTGAGCAGGAGGCAATGGGAGCGACGGTTGATTGGACTGAGGTGGCTACTTGCACGGTAGAATCAAAGCTCGAGCGTCCCATCAACAGAGGTGAGCGATAAGGGCCAGGGATCAGGTGTAGCTCATGAGGGCCAAGGATCTCAGGCACAACTCACGAGGGCCAAGGATTAGGCCAGTAAGACAAGGACAAAGACTATGAAGACAATTCGAAGGAGCAGCAGCAGTAGTAGTATTAGTTGTTTGCATATACTTCACCATGTATATCCTTTTGTATATCGGCTCGTTTGAGCGATTTTGTATCACCCTTTTCGAAAGGGTTATTTTGTAACAAACAATGTTGTATATCTTCGACATGTATATGCTTCTGTTGCTCGATCGGTTCATTTGAGTGATTTTGTATCACCCTTTCCACAAGGGAAATTTTGTAATAAAAAACTTTTTTTTGTAATTACTAAATAAAAAACATTAGTGGGGCAAAACAGGGCTTGTTGTGGCCCTGTTTAGTCCCGCTAATGTTTTTTTTAAAAGTTATATTAATTGTCGCTATACAGCGACGTTTACCAGTGTCGCTATATAGCGATGTTTATATAGCAATCGTTCTTTTTTGATGCTTATAGCGACATAAATAACGACCATTGCGCCCATCAAAAAAAAAAAATTAGTATAAAAAACGTCGATATTTTTGTCGAAAAAGGGCCTATGCCTTGTATTGTTTGAAGCTCATATATTCATGTCCAAGTTTGAGATGAAAAAAATCAATGAAGAGCATTTACATCAATGGCTTCGCCAAGTCTAATGTGCCAAACAAGTCTATCTCTAACTTTATACTGAGTTGATCTCCTATATCATCATCGTACTCTAGCATCGTATGTTAACCTAAGACTTGATCATCTTCTTCAATAAAGTGTGGTGATTCTTGATGATCGTCATCTTCTTTCTCAATATTGTGATCTCCATCTTTCTCCCGTACGATGTCACTATGCGCATCTTTCTCTTGGCTCATATTGTGATCATCTTCTTCGCTAGATCCATCTGGATCAATTGGATTTGGCATTGGTAGTGGTATCTCCATATCCACATCTCTATCTTTAAAAATTTGCTTACTTCGTGGTGCAACTTGGATCACGTACCACCATCTTGGATCAGAACGATCCGGATGAAAAACCACCTATATTAAAGATGGGTGCCAAATGCCATCAATTATATATATGAAGTTATGCTTAAGTACATGTATCAATGGATCTTTAAAAATGAAATCTTCGATTAATTAAATCATTAGTATGCACCTACTCACAGTACTCCGAAAGAACAAAAGTATCACTTTCATCAGTCCAAAGTTTAGTGGAGTCTATTGCAAAGAAACCGCTACTGTCTTTTCTCACTGTCGCATGGGGACCGTTGTAAATAGTTCTAAACCATTTTACATCAAGAATGAAAATACTAAATTGTCTGAAATCAATTTCATAGATTTTGCATATGGTTCCACAATAATCTAATTGCGAGGAGAGAAGAATGGTATCCGAAGCACTTGCTCAGCTATCTTGTGGATGCGTTCCGTGCAAAAATGTTGTCCATATGACCATAATGCACTATACTTTTTGTACTGCAAAAGAGCATCATTAAAACAATGAAGATGCATCTATTTTATAGCGTATATTGCCACAAATAATTACTTAATTAAGTCAAGAGGTAAGACACTTACATGCATCATACATCTAGATGATAAATCTCGCTCGTGCTCGTTTATTATCTCTCCATCGCATTTGTCTTTACGTAGAGCCAGTTGTAGCCAATCAAGTGACATGTGAGTGGGGAGAAGGGCAAGATCCTGTGGATATGGTTGCGATTGCCTATAAATTACTCTGAATCTCTTCCTTGTAACTATTCTTTCTACTTTGGCTGCTTCATATCTCTCAATCCAGTTTTGCATCTCCTTGCTATTGAGGATACAAAACTTATTGAATTTTTCCATTTGCTCTTCGCTCATCTTTCTTTCAATCCCTTTTTCTTGGGGAACCTCGCCAATGATGCAATCATCATCCTTGTTATGCCAAGCCTGCGGCATATTGGGATCCGTGGATGCAAGAAACTCCGTGATATATACTAATGACTCTTGCACAAGCCATCTTTCTGCCATGCTTGCTTCCGGTCTTGCTCTTTGTCTTACAAATCCCTTCAAAGTTTTCATAAACTGCTCGAGAAAAAACATCCGCTGACTATGAATGGTACCTGCAATGGCCACCTCATCAACTATGTGCACAAGCAAGTGCACTTGAGTTGTCATAATGCTTGAGGGAAAGTGCTTCTCAAGCAAGCATACTGCTTCGATGGAGTCCACCCTAGCCTTCTCGATGCTCGATATGGAGATCTCTTTTTGAGATATCCACCTATTTCACATGCCCATGTAAGATATACAGATTATTCAGCTTAAATTGAAGAAAATGCAATTAATGCGATTTGATAGTAAGCATACCTCACAATACCACTGATCTTGAATATACCATTTCTAACATCTTCTTGTAAGCACCCTTTTATTGTAATTGGGAGGATGAACTATCAAAGCAACAAAGAAGTCATGTCAATAATATAACATAATCATAATTACACTAACGCATCACGATTATCGGTACTTTAAGCCTACAGCTTAGAATAGCTATAAGACCTTGTGCCAATCATGGGACTTGAGCCCACTAAGCTTATTGTCCTTTGAAAATGCTCCTTTCAAGGAATGCATGTATCCTATGGGTGTTTAAAAAGAGGAAATATATCACTTTGGACAACTAGCCAAATCTCCATGTTCACGATGAAAGAGAATGCAGTCATTACGGCAAGCATGAATGGTATCATAATTCATATTCACCATTGTTAGCATCTTCTTTGCTTCATCTCTTGACGCGGGCATGGTATTTAGTGCAGGCAACATTTTTTGGAGCAAGCTACCACAATTCAAACATACATAGGCTTCGAATAATGATGGTTCTCAAACATACTACGGGGGTTAAAGGTCACTGTGCCTTTAACCTGGTTATGTACAATACTCAAACACATATATAAATGAATGAAAAAGAAGATTAGGGTGTTCTGCACCCACCAAAACTTGTGTGGCTCTCTGTTTCTCTCTCTCCCTCTTCCGTTCTTGCTTCTGTTGAGAGCACTCTCAACTGGTATCAGAGCCCGGGTGATCTAGCTGAGCATGCGTGAATGCTTGAAGCTCAGCAACTCTATGGGAGGAAGGAGAAGCTCTATAGGAAGCTTTGTGGGTGACTTTACTCGCATCCAAGTGTACAGAGATCTTGAAGGAACCTTTGGAAAAGTCACTTTGGTTTTGCAAAGTGGTTTTGAGGGCCTGTTAAGTGTTTTTAAAGAAAAAGTCGTTTTTTGAGCTTTTTTGTGTTCCATTCGATGATAGAGACTCTGTATTGACTTGTAGAGGCAACTATTGCTTGCTTTTGGTGTCCACTTAACTTTAGGAGATTGGAAACACCTTCATTCTTGAATCTGGGATCATTTCATTGGATTTCTGACTCACTGTGTCAGTTTCTGCGTTTTTTTGCCCGGGTGTTGGAACTCAAGTTTGGAGCAACCATTTGCAGATCTGTCAGTTTTGGTGGACTCAGGAGGTCTAAAAATTCTATATTGCTCATCATTCGCACTTTGGTGGAGTTTACAAACAGCTATGTTTCCAAAAATGTTTTTCAGTCCGTGTGTTAGACCCAGTGATTGAGACCGCGGTTTCCAAAACCGTCTGTCCCATTGCCTTTTGGATGCCCAAAAAGCCCCAACCTATCAGTTCTTACATGATTCGATGGAGGATTTTCAGAGTTATAGATCTGTGTGTATTCGATTTCGTCTCTCTGTTATGCATTTTTCATTCTAAGGTTTTGAAACCTTAGATTTATGCCACATGGCAGTGGAAAAGTGTTGACTCCCATTTCTCACTCATCGGTTGGGATTTTGGAGTTTCCGCAGAAGAGAGATATTTGTAGATTTTCTTGCTAAGTCCGATTATGCAATGGCGCCCATGTTTTGAGGCATCTCAGGTTTAATTTTCAATAGCGGTCTTTTCCGTGGGACCATGATTTCTTGAGCATACCTTATGCAGATCACTCTAGTTGCAGTTTGAGCTATGTGCACTCATTCGTGGTGTGCATTAGGTTGCAGTGGATGATTTATAGGCCATTTGGATGGATTGCGGTCCTTATTGGATGCGCTGATAGGCCCAAATTTCCTTATGGGATGCTATTTTTATGGACGCTTTGCACATGGATGCTATTTTATGCTGAGGGATAGCTTTGACACATTGCAGGTGATGCACTGATAGTGCTATGCTCTCTTGGATGAGATGTTATTAATGCCTATGCTAGTGGACAGTGTTTATGCTTGAGTCACTTGGCACTTATTGGCATTTTGGATTGCCATTGCAGTTGGCATTTTCTTTTGGGCCAGATTTGCTCATATGGATGCATAGTATATGCACATGAGTCAGATTCTTTGAGACATGAGTTTTGGTGATATTTCACTCTATTGTGGCATACACATTTGGGTGCACCTAGTATTTGGTGTGATTCTCTCTTGCAGGCACTAGCATTTGGGATTTTGCTTTATTTGCATTATGGCATCCTCTTCCATGTCTAAAAAGGAGTTTTTCAACATTAAAAAGTTTGATGGGACAAACTTTTCTTTGTGGAAAGAACAGATAAGGGATGTGCTTATTCAAAAGAAGCAGATTAAACCCTTGGCAGGGATTGAAGCTAAGCCTGCAAATATGTCTGAGGATGATTGGAATGAGTTGGATGCATTAGCAAAGTCTTCTACTATTAGACTTCATCTTGCAGAGTCAGTTTATTTCACAGTAGTAAATGAGCAGACTATGGAAGATTTGTGGAAGAAACTGTGTGCCACTTATGAAAAGGAAACTGCCTCTAATAAAGTTTACTTCATGAAGAGGTTATTTGAGCTGCAGATGAAGGAAGGGGTCTCCATTGCTTCTCACTTGAATGAATTCAATATTATTTTCAGCCAGCTTCAGGCTCAGAAGACGAATTTTGATGCGGAGACTAAGGCAATATTTCTCTTATGTTCATTGCCATTCTCATGGGATACCTTCCGTACAACTGTCAGTAACTGGTGGAGTACTAAAATTTGATGATGTTGTGGGTAGCTTGTTAGCCAAGGAGATTAGACAGAAGTTTATGGATGGCAACAAGCAGGATGCAGCCTTAAATGTGCAAAGGGGCAGATTGCAGTTCAGGGGGAAGTCCTAAGAAAGAGGGAAGTTTCCAGGGCACGGAACATTGAGTGTTACCACTGTGGCAAGAAGGGCCATATGAAAAAGGATTGCTACAAGCTGAAAAGAGAGCAAAAGAATAAGAAAAAGAATGCAAATTGGGGTGCAAATCAAAAGGAAGAGAGTCCAAGGGAGGACAAAGGAAAAGTGAAGGTCGAGGAGATCAATGCAGTCACACATGATAGTGACAATGACGTTCTCTTCATGTCTAGTTTATCTGCAGAGTTGCTTACCACTTCAGATGATGCATATTCCCAGGATTGGATTTTGGATTCTAGTGCTTCATTCCATGTTACTCCCTATAGGGAATGGTTCTCCACTTATGACAATGGAAAGACAGGTTGTGTGCATCTTGGAAATGACTATGCATGTGACATAGTGGGAGTAGGTGACATAAAGTTTTCTTTTGCAAATGGGTCTGCATTTATTTTGAAACATGTGAGACATGTGCCTAAGTTGACCAAGAGTCTTATTTCAGTGGGTTAGCTAGATGATGCTGGTTTTCACACCACTTTTGGCTTTCAGAGTTGGAAAATTCAAAAGGGCTCGATGCTTTTGGCCAGGGGTGCCAAGTGTGGGACTTTGTATCCCTTACATGTATCAGGGGTATTTGATCATGTTGTTGCAATAACCGAGCAGCCAAGTACTTCTTTGTGGCATTGCAGGTTGGGGCACATGAGCCAGAATGGAATGAAACTCTTATGCCATTTGGGTTATGTACCGCATTTGAGTTTCTCTGATTTTGAATTTTGTGAGCACTGTCTCTATGGGAAGTAGACTAAATCAGCCCATAAAAGAAGGGGAAAGAAAGAGTTTGAAAAGTTTGATTTGGTGCATTCAGACGTATGTGGTCCCATGCCTACACGGTCATTAGGCGGGGCTGAATACTATGTGACATTCATTGATGATGCAACTAGGAAAGTGTGGGCTTATGCTATAGCTCGGAAGAGTGATGTGTTCCAGGTATTTCAGAAATGGCTGGCCTTGGTTGAGAATCAGTTAGGTAGAACGCTTAAATGCATACGGACTGACAATGGTGGAGAGTATCTCTCTCATGACTTTCAGCATTTCTGTGATACACGTGGGATTAAGAGGGAGCTCACATCCCCTCGTACTCCAGAGCAAAATCCAGTTGCAGAAAAGATGAACCGTACCATTCAAGAAAGGTTGCAATGCATGCTTTCCAATGCAAGTCTTTCTGGTGGTTTTTGGGCTAAGGCAATGAAGACTGCAGTGCATGTGATCAATAGATCACCTAGTAAGAGTTTGGATGGTGGTATTCCTGAAGAGGCATGGAGTAGCAAGAAGCCCTCTTACTCTCATTTGCGTATATTTGGGTGTGAGGCATATGCACATGTGCCAAAAGAGCTTCGAGCTAGATCCTAAGTCTAGGAAATGCATCTTTCTGGGTTATGGTGAAAGTGGAGAGATGGGCTATTATCTCTGGGATCCAGAAGCAAAGAAGATCATACGCAGCCATGATGCAGTCTTCAATGAGAAGAAGATGCATAAGGCACCCATGAGGGATGTGGAAGTGAGGAGAATCACTTTCCAAGATGTGAATCCACCTGCATATGTTGATAGACAGCAAGCTGTCCATGCACCAAATGTGCAAGAAATGGTACCATCAAGTACTCCCACACGTATACAATCAAGGGTAGATGATGGATCATCTATCGGTGGAAATGATGAATCAAATGTGGCTGATATGTAGGTGGGACAGCAAGCTGAAATGCCCTTGAGAAGATCATCTAGAGTGTCTAGACCGCTTGATAAGTTTGTTCCAGGGGTAGACTATGTGACGCTTACTAATTGCGGGGAGCCTTCTTGCTACAGAGAGACTATGATGCGCGAGGATCAACGCAAGTGGGAGTATGCTATGCAATCAGAGATAAGTTCACTTATGAAGAATAAGACTTGGGACTTGGTTTCTTTGCCACATGGAAAGAAAGCATTGCCATGTAAATGGGTCTACAAAATGAAGGTCATAGGTGATGATATGCCTAGGTACAAGGCCAGTTTGGTTGCTAAAGGGTTCAAGCAAGAGAAGGGTGTGGAATTTGATGAGATATTCTCTCTAGTTGTGAAGATGACCACACTTAAATGCATGCTTGGACTAGTGGCATCAGAGGATATGGAGCTTATGCAGATGGATGTCAAGACAGCTTTCTTGCATGGGGATTTGCATGAGGAAATTTACATGGTGCAGCCGAAAGGCTTTGAAGAAAAGGGCAAAGAGCATTTAGTTTGCAAGCTAAAGAAGAGTCTCTATGGTCTTAAGCAAGCGCCTAGAGAATGATATTAGAAGTTTGATGCTTTCATTCGGTCCCAGGATTTTAGAAGGAGTGAAATTGATCACTGCCTCTACACTAAAAGGGCTAAGGATAATAGCCTGATAATCTTGGCACTATATGTGGATGATATGCTATTAGCTAGCAAGAATACTTATGAGCTAAATGCATTAAAGGCCAAGTTGCATGAGGCCTTTGATATGAAGTATTTGGGATTTGCAGGTCATATTCTTGGTATGTGCATCACTCGTGATTGGAGTAGGAAACTCCTTTGGCTTTCACAAAAAGAGTATGTTATAAAAGTATTGTAGTGTTTCAATATGGAGGGGGGGAAGGCAATGAGTACTCCATTGCCTCCATATGTGAAACTGAGTCATACAGATAGTCCCAAATCAGATGAGAAAAGGGCCATGTTGGCCAAGGTTCCTTATGCATCAGCAGTTGGGAATCTTATGTATGCTATGATAGCTACTAGACCAGACATTGCATTTGCAGTGGGAGTTGTTAGCCAGTATATGGCTAATCCAGGAAAGAGGCATTGGGAGGCAGTTAAGTGCATCATGAGGTACATGAAGGGTACCAAGGAGATGTGCATCTGCTTTGGTAGAGGAGACATGCGTGTACTTGGGTACACAGATTCAGACTATGCAGGGCATGTGGATAGTAGGAGATCCACTTCTGGTTATGTGTTCACCTTTGCAGGTGGTGCAGTGTCGTGGATTTCTCATGCACAGAAGTGCATTGCTTTGTCTACCATAGAGGCTAAGTATGTTGCAGCCACAAAGGGTTGCAAGGAGGCTATATGGCTTGATCGCCTAGTGGGAGATTTGGGGATTCATACAGGTGTACCGACATTGCATAGTGATTCCATGAGTGCTATTCAGCTAGCATAGAATCCGGTCTTTCATGTAAAGACCAAACACATTGAGGTCAGGTACCATTTCATTAGGGAGGTACTTGAGGACAAGCGCATAGAGCTTGTCAAGGTTCATACAGATGATAACCCTACAGATATGCTGACGAAGAGTCTACCTAGTCAGCGGTTTGAGTATTGTCATGTATTGATGGGCATTGGATAGTATGCTCACTAGTTGTTCTCCCTTAAAGGAACATTGTGGTTTAAGTGGGAGGTTGTGGGGGTTAAAGGTAACTGTGCCTTTACCCCGGTTATGTACAATACTCAAACACATATATAAATGAATGAAAAAGAAGATTAGGGTGTTCTGCACCCACCAAAACTTGTGTGGCTCTCTATTTCTCTCTCTCCCTCTTCCTTCTTACTTCCATTGAGAGCACTCTCACATACGTGATGATTCTCAAAACAAACAATATCCAAATAATGAGTCAAATTAATGCGGGAGCTAACATCATTAAGGCCGAGACACTTGTATCTAACCATCCATACTTTTCTTGCAAATTCAAGATTGAGAGACAAGCCTATAGTTTAGACATCCTAGCACCCTCGTACAACTGTGTTGATTGCAACTCTCACATATTGACCTTAGACCCGGACATCACGTGTACATGTGATGTAGTGTCCCTAAAAATAGAATCCATCATGTCCACCATACTCGCCATCATCTGGCAGATTTAAGAGACTATAGTCTTGCTCAAAGTGTGAAGATAAATGTGCACCCTCGCCACCCTCCTCATCCTATCTCAAGATTTCGTGTAAATATAAGATCTTGTCTTAAGGTTTTGTGTCATAATGGTATGCAATATTAATCATCATCACGAAGTCAAATAGGATTGCCTTATCGATGAGCCATCACCACATGCAACACCAACGGTGGGTACTGGTTCGGGCTCCTCCCCATACATCCGCAAGTGGCGCATGACAATGTGATGTTGATGTTGTACTTCTCGCTTGCAATAAGTGTAATGACAATACAACGTGTCTGTAAGCCACTTTGCGCTCCCGAGCATTGGCACATCATCTGACGAGCTTTCACTTGTCCCTTCCATCTGTACACCTCCAAAATCACAACATGGGCTACAAGGAAATCTATTAAGATCCAAAAAATAGCCACCCATGAACTCCTTTCCTCTCTTTTAACAATAAGTGCCATGAACCGTCGCTATATAGCAATGCTTTGCCCTGTTTCATCACTATATAGCGACACTTTTAGGATATAAACGTCGCTATATAGCAACTAACCAGTGTCGCTATATAGCGACGCTAGGGGCTAAAACTCAAAACCCCATGCGATGCCGCCTTTCATATCTCTATTGCAGAAAAAGTAAAAATCTCTCCTCCTATCCTATATTCGATGATTTCGCTTTCCTTCTCTCTATTCCCCACACTCCTCACCCCTACCCAGCCCCTCTCCCAACACTTATGCTCCCTCTCTACCCTTCTCCCTCTGTGCTTGTCTGAAAGGAAGTTTTTCAAGAAGATGTGTCTCTTTAAGCAATGTAGGTTCATTTTTTGTGAGATTTCATTTTGTGAGTGTTGAAGCATGTTTCTCCTTGTATTGCTAAGCCTATGTGCTAATTTTCATGCTTGATTTTCAGAGGTTAAGGACAAAAAACGAGATTTGGTGAAAGAAAGAAGACTCACCTCTTCTCTTTTGGGTATTTCTCTTCCTCCTCTTTCTCCTTTTTTGTAGGCTTATGCTTTCTCCTTGTTTGTAGGCTTATGCTTGTCTCCTTAATCCAATCCCTTTGAAAAGCTGCTTCTCCAAACTCCTCCTTCCTTTAACTAGTTATCTGAAAAAATGGTATGTTTCCTCTTTTTTGTAGGGCTAGTCCATAAAACATCGAGTGGGACTTTTCCAGGTAAGAAAGTGCTTCCTCTTTTTCCCTTTTGTTATTTTCCTTATTTGCATTGGCTTGTGGTTCTTTTTTTTTTCAAACAGATTCTAAATGGAACAACCATGCCTCACCCATGGGTGTCCTCCCTAAAACCCAACCCAGTTTCCCATGTCGTAGGGATTATAGACATAGCTTCTTTGCTAGCTCATGTAAAAGAGAAGATCACACAAGAGAGTGACTGGGTGAAGTACAACGTGGGGGTGCATGCTTCTGGGTGGGATCCAAGCCGAAGGGTAGTGAAGCAAGGGCAACTAAGGAACACACGACAACAGACGAGATCTTCGTAGGTTGTGGAGAGACCGTCACAACCGATGGAGCCTCAAATATGATTGTGTAAAGGACATAATGGATTGTGTGGACGCATTCATGGATTGCGAGTACATAGTCACGCTAAAGAGCATGACCGCATATTAGAAGAGGTGGAGGATGAGGTCCCCAGTGACCTGGCTAGTGGTGCAGAGGAGGAAAGTACCTTAGATAATAATGTAGAGCAGTAGACCTCCTCCACCATTTTGGCATTTTTGGAGAATATCTCTTTTGGAGACAAATTTTGCTTAAGCATACTTTTGGAGACATATATTTTTTATATACATAATTTTGGAGACATACTTTTGGTCTCTATAATATATATATATATATATATATATATATATATGAAAATCTTATTGGATTCCACTTGTCTTTCATAAATATTTGTCATTTCAAAATTGGCTTTTCATAATTGTCCTGTCATATTTATAATTTATGCATTGATGTCATAATTTTCACAAGTGATGAATTGAATTTTCATAATTTCTTGAGTTTGAATTTCATAATTGTCTTAAGTAATTAATTGTCTATCCTCTTCTTACCTGTTCTTGTTTTTTGTCTTCGTCTTTGTGTCTACGTTTATCCAATCCCCCCAAATTAGACATGGGATCAAGTCGCATGTCCGAGAGTATGGAAACCCTCGTAGGAGGAGACATCATAATCTCTACTCTCCAGATGACTTTGATTCCACTCAGGTGACACCTCAGGGGCCTACCCCTGCGACTACCCTTGGCCCAACTCCTCTCGGACGTAGCACTGTGACTACCTCTCAGGGAACTCCTTTACTAGTAGTCCATGGCTTTGTCGGGAGTGCTGATAAGAGATGACTGATGTGGAGGCAGAGAGATTCTTCTCTCTGCTATCCCAGAGGACCTCAGCAAATCCCTCTTCTACACCGACAGCTGGACCTACTGTCCAGCTATCCCCTCTAGCCCCTTCGACTGAGGGGTCATCACTTGGGTGTGCCCATTCTAAGGGAAGGAAGAGTAGGAAGGGTCGCTTATGTTGTGTTGACTCAGGAGATGTAGACAAGTCAGCACACTCACATCCTTGCAGGTCTCCACTTGGTCTCGAGACCCAGTACCAGTCAAGACCCTTGCTCTCTCCTACTCCCACTGCTACTCCTTACTCCATAAGCACTCACAGCAGTAATACCACTCGCTTTGACTCTGCCACTACCATGAGTCCTCCTTACCTGGTTGAGGACCTATCCTATGAAATCATGGCTACTGGAGAGAGAATAGAAAATAAAAAGAGCTCAGCAATGATGGCCACCATGAGGTAGTTGATGAGCCACCACTTCAGGAGCAGCATAGCTACTGACTGGCGGTACCAAGATGACCAAAAGAAGTAGGCAGTCATTGATGAATTGAAAAAATAATATCCTAACCCCCCAAATTAGGAGTTCAATTTGGATTACATGAAAGAGCACATGGGGGTTCTCTTGAAGCATTGTAGGTCAACCTTGCATACTTTCATCAAGGGGAAGGCTAAACCCAGTTGGGCAGACAAAGCTAACTAGAAGTTTTTCAAGAAGGAGTACAGGGACCATCCTGAACTATTCGAGGGTCAGAGGAGGGCTGCGAGGAGATGGATGGACTTCATAGGTACTTCACACTATGGTGTAGGTGGACGGTTCGTGTTTGACGCAACTGTGATAAGTCTACTTCTCATTTAATGTATTGTTCTATTTGTTTTACTACATATTGCATGCACTTTATCTAACTCTCATAAATTGGGCCCACAATAAGCTACAATGGGTCACCTTCCCACAGACATAGAAATGAGATACGGGTTTTGCATAGGAACAAAGCCATGGTTTATTGAGCAGGAGATGCAGGGAGCAACGGTCGATTGGGCTGAGGTGGCTGCTTGCATGGTATAAGTCTACTCCTACTTGTAATCTCACATTTTAAACTGTTTTATTCTTTAAGTTCCAAATAGACTAATTTCCAATTAATATGGTTTCACTCTTAGAAGCAAAGCTCGAACGTCCCATCAGTGGAGGTGAGTAGTGCTGATGAGGGATTAGGCTTATATGGCTTTGGTGAGGGCCAGGGATCAAGTGCAGCTCATGAGGGCCAGGGATGAGGTGTAGCTCACGAGGGTCGGGGATCAGGCACAGCTCACGAGGACCAAGGATCAGGCTAGCGCGATGAGGATGAGGATGAGGATGAGGATGAGGACAATGATTCAGATGAGCAGCAGCAGTAGTAGTATTAGTAGTAGTTTGCATATACTTCACCATGCATATGCTTCTATATGTCGGCTCGTTTGAGAGATTTTGTATCACCCTTTTCAAAAGGGTAATTTTGTAACAAACAATGTTGTATATCTTCAACATGTATATGCTTCTGTCGCTCGGCTCGTTTGAGCAATTTTGTATCACCCTTTTCACAAGGAAAATTTTGTAATAAATAACATTCTTTTGTAATTACTAAAACAAAAATATTAGTGGGGTGAAATAGGACTTGCTGTGGCCGTGTTTAGCCCCACTAATGTTTTTTTAAAGCTTCTGTTAATCGTCGCTATATAGTGATGTTTACTAAAGTCGCTATATAGCAACGTTTACCAGTGTTGCTATATAGCGAGTGTTCTTTTTCGATGCTAATAGCGACGTAAATACCGACCTTTGCACTTGTTAAAAAAAAACTTGTGTGTAAAAAAGGTCGGTATTTTCATCGGAAAAGGGCCTGTGCCTTGTAGTGAGAATGCCAAAATTCCACCACTCTCTTTAAAGAACATGCAAATGGTTCCAAAAATAAAATTCACAAATAATCTAAATGATATTGAGGCATGCTTAGTTTCAATTAGAATACGATTTGCACAAATTTGACAACTATCATATGAAGGTCAATATGGATTACATGGAAGTATTGTCAATGTTTTTGCCGACATTGATAGAGCACAAAGAGTATTGCCAAGATTTTTAAATAGTTATGATACCATTACTGTAGCACTGAAGCACAAACTTTCGTTCAAACATAATTACATGAGCGGTGTCGTACGGCCAACATTTACTATGCTTGCGTTAAAAGAATTATTGTCCAGTCCTTTGTACGAACAAAACAATGTTCGTATAAATGATCATTGGAAAAAAACATGTACAAATTATTCAAGCTGCTGAACACGTAAGTGAAAAACATGAACAACATCTTGATGAAAAAATGGAGAACAACTTCTCACGAATACTTTAGTCCACGGCATTTATACAAGCCAACAAATTGTTGACTTTGAAGGATAAACTATTGAAATTGCATCTTCAGAAGGGTTTTCACCATTAAGCATCTTCAAAGACAAATACTATGAAGAACTATCATTTCCTAAGCTATTCTTTGGAAACCCACGATAGTATAACATTCCTAAGCATATCTCCTACCAAGACATCGCAAGATGGGAGCTAACAAATGTAGACCGTCGCTTTGCTCTGTCTATAGAATACCTCTTCTTCAAAACAATGAAAATTTTAGTGAAACAAGTTCTATCATTATCTTGGGTTCGGATGCAAAAAGCACAAAGAAAAGGAATAGCACTACAAGCAAAAGATGCTCTCTTAGATACAAACATTGAGAAAATACTTCATTCAAACATAGGATATCGGGACTTCTCACACCTAAGAACATCAGCAAACTACAAGCACTACCTTAAAAAAAACCTTTTTGCAATGCTTAGGCAACTAGGTCTCCAACATTCTTTGTGACATTATCTGCAGCTGAAAAACTATGAAAACCATTAATGGAAGCCATCCAAAAAATAAGCACGAATATGCTAGAGGGACATATAGATCCACAAACAGAATTATGCAACTTGCTTCGAGCTGATCCCATCACCACAGCTCAATACTATGTACACAAATTCCAAGCACTCAAAAATCTTATAAGAAAAGATGATACCATTCTTGGGAAGATTAACGATTTCTTCTTCATAATAGAATTCCAAAATAGGGGAAGCCAACACATGTGATCATGGACTTTTGTGGATTGATAATGCAGCCACTTTTGGAATAACTGATGAAATAGAAACTTTTGTTGACAAATATATTTCGACAATCATAACACTTTCCCATGTGATTAAAAAGACATTCAAGTACACAAATATTGTAAAAGATGCTTCAAGAAAAAAAAATGTCGATTTGGTTATCTTAGACCACCCATGCATATGACAAAAGTCTTAGTTCCATTACAACATGAGCTAAGAACCAATACTCTTCAAAAACAACTTCATCTAATTAATTCAATTGTGCTAGAAGAAGATACACAAACATTAGACTATAATGCATACTTGGCTTCTTTAAATATGATAGAAAAAGAGTATATTTTTGTCCTACAATCATCTATTTCACAACCTACAATATTCTTAAAAAGGGAACCAAAAGACATTTATACTAACAACTTCAATCCTACTCTCTCCTGCTTATGGGGTGCAAACACAGATATCTAATTCATACTTAATCCTCATGGTGCAGTAGCCTATTGTACTCTCTCCCGCTTATGGGATGCAAACATGGATATCTAATTCATACTTAATCCTCATGGCCCAGTAGCCTATTGTATATCTTACATGACAAAAGTGGACAAAGAAACAACTCTAGCAGTTTAAGAAGCTCTATCACAAAGCATAGACTCCAATGCACCACCTAACAAACGAATAAGAAGAATGGGTAATGCAATCTTGAATACTCAACATATAAGTTCACAACAAGCAGTATATTTAGCACCATCCTTACCACTCTCCACATCAACGAGGCAATTTCAATACATTAATACCAATCCACTAGAGAAAAGAACATTGCTACTAAAGCGTAGAGAGCAACTGCAAAATTTAAACCCTGAAAGCACAAACATTTTCTTCGATGACATTATTGCAAAATATTTGAAGCATTCCGAAAATCTGCACAACATTTGCTTGGCTTCTTTCGTCAGCAACTACACAATTTTTGCAAAGACAATAAAAAAAAGAAAAAAAGGGGAAATCATAAGATTCAACAACTATAGCAAAAAAAAAACCTAGAAGATTACTATAGAGAACTATGTCTTCATTTCCTCCCATACCAACACATTGAAACAACTCTTGAAAACATTATCTCCACATGGCATGATATGTACAATGACAACAAACATATAATAGATCCAAACAAAGTGCAATTCAACAAACTCATTCCAAAACCTCTCCAAAACTACCATCAAATTCAACAACAACAACTACTACTACGTCATCAACCAATGTTGAAAGAAGCAAAAACATTGGAACTTACGATATTGGAATGGACATGCCAAAACCTCCAACCTCTAAAAAGTATCTCAACAACAATTTCTTAACATACAAAATTCAGTCAAACAATGACTACTACACAAACTTTAGAATGCTCAATAATGAACGACTTATTGTTGAGAATGTAATACTAAAAAAAAGATACTCCCCTTCAAAATCATGCCATTTGTTCTTAATAGGCAGTGTAGGTACAAGAAAAACATTTATGCTACTCACTATTGTGCAAGCCCTTCTGCGAAACTACTCACACAAACAAACACACAATGTCCAATGTCTAAAAGTTCTTCTTTTGGCTTACTCAGGTAAAGTTGCTTTCAACATAGGTGGGAAAACTATCCATTCAGCACTTCATCTTCCAGGCATCCCACTACACAAGCCTCTTAGTAGAAAAACTACAACAATTCTATCAAGATCTTTAACTTGTTGTCTTTGACGAGGTGTCATTGATTGGACATAGCACATTAGTTGCAGCAAATCTTCGCTTAAACACAACCACCTTCAACCATTGTACACCGATCCGAACTCTATACACCGATCCACCTATTGCAAATCTATGGCATACCCAAAAGACTTTGGAATGCTTTTGTTCTATCTGAAAATGATGTTGGATGGCATCCTCACAGAAACAGACCTGGAGAAGGAGGAAAAGAGCTGCAAGGAGGACATGCTTCGATGGTGGGTGTATTACTTTGAGTCAGCATAGACAGTGATTATTAATTTCCCTAGCTATTATTTTTCCTGCTCCTTTAAGGTACTTGTTAAGCTCATGATGTAGGTTTCTTTTGGCAAGACAAGAGAGAGGATCAAAGATGTATAGAGCGCAAAGAGTAGGATGAAGAGGACCCCTAGTGAAAGGAGGAGTTACTATGGGTGTACAAGTCGGTAGAGTCAAGGAAGCAGTGTGTGATTCGAGTGTAAGAAGAGGTATGCCATAGTGCAGTAGACTGGCCTCCAGAGCTGGGAGATGCTTGCTATAGAGCGGTTGATAAGATAGTTGGGAGTTTGGAATTTTCTTGAAATAATAAAAATCTTGCAGACATTTCTTGAACTTGTGGATATTCTCATGGTGCTTGTAATACTTGATTTTGTATCGACCATCTTTCATGTTAGTACTTAAATGTTTTAAGTATCCCAGTGGTTGAAATCTGACAGTTAACTATACCCAGTCTAAAGGGCACTAGCACTGTGTAACAAATTTTTGGATAGCACGACAGTAGTGTAGGGATAGCAAGGTAGTAGTGCAGGATTAGTGCAAGATAAGTTATCACCAGTGCAGTGGTTGGTTACGCTAGAATATGAATAGCCACCAGCACGGTGGTTTGTTTCTATTATTACAAGATGAATGGATTCATTATGGGAAACTAGCACAGTGGTTGTTGGGATATACTAAAAGCAAGCATGGGATGAAATCTAATGGCGGTTACCAAAACGATAAACAGTCTAAAGGGCACTGTTTTAATATAACATTGTGCAACAAATTTTAGGATAGCACGACAATAGTGTAGGGATAGCACGGTAGTAGTGTAGGATAAGTTATCACCAGCATGGTGGTTGGTTTCCACTAGGATATGAATAGCCACCAGCGCAGTGGTTTGCTTCTATTATTACAAGATGAATGGATTTGTAGCATGTGTGGATTCATTATGAGAAACCAACACGATGGTTGTTGGGATATACTAAAAACAAGCATGGGTTTTACCGTTTGGGATTTACAAAAATAATTTAATAAAACCAGCACGGTGGTTGTTTGGGATATACTAAAAAGAAGTAGTCTCAATATAAATTCCATTTTGTAGGACAAGTGGACATACTGTTTTCCTCCAATGAGACTACATACATTTTCTTAGTACTATCTTAGTCATATTCCTCATCCACTGCTCCAAGACACCCCAAGATGCGCTCATGCATGTCTAAATCCAATTTGAAGGCACTCTTGCCCTTCTTTCGTTGTGGCGCAAGTTGCATTTGAAACTTAATAGCTCTTATTAGATGAGAGTACGCACATGTTTGTGGACTCTTATGTAGTAGTTCGTAATTGTGGCCTCTCTTGGATATTTTTTTGTACCAAAAAGCTCTGACTAGTACATCCCACTTCTCATAGGTTGTTCCCCAATTATCCTTAAATGTTTCCTCAACCTTGTACTTAGGTTTTGTGCACTGTAACAGAAAGTATGGGTCATCTTCCTCATTCTCCCCAGAATCTATGACAACTGCAAAGTTATCCCCCTCTTCCAGATAGTGAGTGAGGTCATCGAAACTCTCCCCAAATTGTGGCGAGTTGTTTGTCCCTCCATTGTTTGTGACTCCATCTAAACATAGAGGAAAAACTTGAACTTGCTCCTATGTCTTTGCAATCTTCATGATCCCCTATGATGCGCGCACTACTGTAGAAACAAGAAAGTTTTCTCGTTTTAATCAGTTGGTTGTTTAAAAAGCCCCATATGCTATGCAGACCATGAACTCCTTTAATTTTCCCACAATCGTGTTGACTTCTCCTTTGCACTTCATCCACTTTCACTTCATGGGACACTCTGTGTACTACAGTATTCTTAAGGCTTTTTTACTATATGTTGAATGCGCACATGTGCAGAGGTTGATTGTAAGCCATGTTACAGCATCATGGGCATCATTGAGTTTTTCTTGAGGGCATGCTAATTGGTGTTTAAATAGAGCTTGCTTAATAACAGCACCACATCCATCATCTTTACCCTTACCATGGCTAGACCCAATGAAATTCCACATCATGTCTAGACTGGTCAAGGATTTGAACCTTGAGACAAAGTAGAATCCATGTGCTGATTTAAATTGAGAGGCAGCACCATCTGACCACATCCAATGTTGGTTTATATTTTCTACATGGGGATTTTCCTTTTTCAGCCATTCCCAATGCAGTAGAAAAGCATGCTACACAAATAGGGATTCATTTTCCTTATCATTTGAAATGTAGAAATGGTAAGTGCATTGCTGAAGCAAATATAGTTGCAACCACATTTTCGATTTCTTTCACACAAGACAGTTCATTTTTCCAATCTAGTTGACCATTGAAAATTAGATTCCAAGGATTATTATTTGAGTTAAATTATTTTGAATGCAATGTGCAAGAGTTTGTAACAATGATGCATAGGTTTGTGATGGAATAAGCTCAACCAAGAAATTTAAAATGTTTGTATTTTTGGGATGCCTTTCTAAGAAACTCAAGTTTCTAGAAACATCAAAAGTATCAAGGTTTAGAAGAATATCTTTTTCAAATGAAATATCCATTTCTTTAAAATAGTTTACGAAAAGAACATGAAATTCAAAGGAAGCCGTAGAAGTAGACAGTCCTTTGGAGAACAATGCTTTACTAAATAGTCAAAGGGAGTACAAGTGCTGGAAACATCAAGTATTTCGTTCAAAATCTATGACAAGGCAAGAACTATTTAGAGTGAAAGTGCCACTATGTTTAATGCAATGGAGCATTGAATGTACACGAAGAACACTTTCACTATGAAGCTGCAAGAAAGGAGCTTCCAATGAAATAATACTATCAACATGAGATCCACGAAGATGAATTGCAACCTCTTCACCACCTCTTTGCACTATTTTTTCTGTCAAGTTTGGAGTTTGGATGATTGCTTGTACGCGATTGCACGTGTAATAGTAAGGTCGATTTAAATCATAACTCACGTGGGTGCCTGCACAAATCTCACAACAGAACTCCACCAACTGGGAGTTAAGGTTTGTGAATTGTAGCATTCCACTTACCTACAAAACAAAGCACGGGAAATATAAGTAACAATAACTTGTTGTTGTTTTACAATAATGAGATAGGGTTAGACATTACCATATGACCATAGGCAAGGTTCCCAACTTGTGTAATAAATACACATGTCAACTCTTCTTTCTTTGGACCATCTGGAATATTTGCCAAGATTGTGAAGTCAAATACACACAAAGTATTTCTTACAGGCATGTATGACACATTTTTCAATGTGTGTACATGACTATGCCATCTTCATTATACTCTTTCATAAGCCGTGCAAAGAGTCCTTTATGCTCATTGACAAAAGTGAGCTACAATACTTACAAGTAGCAATGAATTGTTAATAATTTTTAGAAGAATTCGAAGTTAATTTGATGAAGCAAATCTATGGTTGAATATACAATCTGACAATTGCCATATGTGTAATATTGGAAGCGAATTGGGGTTGCGCAAAGGACTGTTGTGAGCTCGCACGATTGCTTTGCAATTTATACCATCTTGGTCAGGCAAGGGTAAACTTTTCAAACCATCATCGTTTGGCAATGAGACTTCTTCTTGTGTACTATATATTGGCGATTCAAACACTTTGCTTGCTACAAGTTAATTTCAAAGTTCAGTAAATTTGTGTATACTTATTCATAGTTTAAAATTATTTTTGCATAATTTTAATTCATTAAGGCAATAGTGACTTCAAATAGAGTGGATGGCATAGAACATTCAGCCAAAACACGCTTAAGCAAACGAATTCACATGCACATATATTCTAACGTAAAATTTTTAATTGACAAAAGACTATGTAGTTAGATCAAACTCTTCAACGATTGTAATATGCTATTAGTTTTGGCAATCGTAAGACTATGCAACACTGCAAACTGCAATTCATTCCTGCAATCGCAAAGACTAAGCAACTAATTCAAGTGATATTGTAACATGTTACATAGTTCCTGCAATCGTTGATAGGTAACTGAATGTTTACATTAAACTAATTGCTATGCAGTCAAAAAGTCTATTGCTATGTAAACTGATTGGTAAGTTAGAAACAGAAAGTCTACGCTATGTAATGTGATTGGTAAGTTAGAAAACCAAAACTTAGAAAACGAATTGCTAACTTCTGCTTTTCTTACGCATTTCATTGTCTACCTTAGAAACGAATCGCACTCAGAAACTGATACTGTACACACAAAAACACGATCTTCCTCCTGCTTTGCTTTTTAGGAAATCCCCCCTCGTGCTCTGCTTTGCTGAATTAGTGTGCTTATGGTGGGAGAGATTTGGCTCTGTGCAACCCCGCACCTAAGGAGCACCTTTTCCCACAAGAAAAACAAAAGAAAAGCAAGATGTTCCTGCAAAGCTTGTAACTCAACGCGTATTTATCGGCATGAGAATTCTTTACCAAACATAAATTTATTTGTTTTGGCTTACAATCCTTTGAGGTCGTTTCAATCGATTCGGTTTGCTTCAATGCAATAAAGAAGAAACAAAGATAGCTCTCAAGTTTTGACGATAATCAGACTCGGGGGGGGGTCACTATATGTAAACCCTCTATACCACGTGCGTTCAAGGCCTATTTCTAAAATCCCTTATCTGTAAATTTTTCATTAATAAAATGTACCCCTTTTCTATACAAATCTGTAAATTTTTTCCAAAACTATTTTAAATAGTTCCTTATGTATATTTATTTCTGTAAATTTTATAAATAAAAAATATCCTTTTGTTGAACTCACGTGATAGGGATACATATGATGAGTGACCCCCCCAAGTAATCAGATTAGATTGGCCTGAAGATTCAGACAGTAAAATAATAACAAATGAATCGCGATAGATTGTGGGAGCAACATCAAAGCATGAGAGCCGTTGTGGCATCAGCAAACGGAATGCAACAAAAACATACCATTAATCTAGACAATCGTGAAAAAACTGTATCCTATTGCAACGCTAAGGTTCATAAATTCATGTCAGTCCACAAGATAAAGAGAAACAACAGTAGCAGCAAACATGTTTTCCCACAAGGTGGCTTCTTATCGTGCAGGCGTCAAAATAAGAGACGCAATAAGCAAACGATAAAAGAAACGAGGCGCAATATGCAAACAGATACAAAAACGAGGCGCAATAAGCATACGATGATTAAACCATTGCAACGCAATAAGGAAACGAATGGAAAACGTGCATTCACCTTCTGCGTAAGCAGCAGCCTGGAAAGACTTCTGCAGAGATCTCTTCGTCGTTTTGCAGATAGCATACTGTTTCACGGGTGCGAGTGCTTTGGAGTTTTTTCGTGGCTAGCGACCAACAGGGAATTCATCGGAGACGAAGAGTACACGTTCAGAGGCTGGACCTTAAAAGGTTTGGGTATGGCAGCAAAGGGAATAGTAGAAGTTGCGGCAACGCTTCCCTGAACTGGCGGAATCTGCACACAAAAAGAAGAACGTCAAGGCGCAAGGTAAGAGTAAAAATATATTTCCAAACGCAAAATTCAATCACATGCGGGACCTGAGACTCCTCCTGCAACCTGAGAAAGTATCTCCTTCCTCTTCTCCTCCTGCAACCAGAGCGCCTTCTGCAGCTACACCTTTTCCATATTGCTTGATGAGCTCTGCATGTTCGATGCGAAATTGAAGAAAGAGCAGAAGCAGAAGCAGAAGTAAGAGGTTTAGAGCATCCGTTTGCCCAAAGGTATTGCTCTCAGTTTCCATTGCTTGTGAAAATTCTTGCTCATCAGCCATTGAAAAATCCAGAGACAACGATGAGTTCGAAGAGAGATGAGTGCCGTTTTATAGCGTGCGTATACTTGGAAATCCTTCCTTGTACAGCTGCACATCGCGGAGGAGAGATTTCCTCCATATCTTTTTCATAAAAGCTGAAATCCCCTCTAACGAACTATAGTCCACCACTCGATTAATCAAACGGCACTCATGGGCTGTAACAAAGACGAATAAAACTAACCTGCACACTAATGAAACAAGGTGACTTACATTCACAAGGGCTGCCGTGACTCTAGAGATATCATAGAATATGTGTTGTTTTTAATTGTAAGAAAAATCAATGTTTGTATAAAGGAGAGAGTGGTCTCACCAATAGATATCGTTTGACCTCTTTAAAATGTGCTTATTTTTTGTGTTTGTCCAAATGTGATCTATAGTTGAACCATGAATTGTAGCTTGATGAAGATCAATTGTGTAAAGTTTTTGTTGTTCATGTAAGTTTAGTTTTATGTTATTGTTGTTTGGTTTGTTGTCTATGTTGAAATCTCCTATGATTGTTGTTGGTGTATCATTTTCTATTTTTGAAGAAGTTTTTCAAGCGATGCGAGTAGTGTGGTAATTATTGACAATGGAGAGTTATATACATTTATTATGGCAATAGATGTAGAGCATTTTGTATTGAAGATAGTAAGTATTGGGACGCTTTGTCTTCGACGTAATGTTGTTGAACCAATTGGATGTTTTTGCTGTGATAGGTTGCTATACCGTATGTTAGACCATGTGTTTTAATGAGGGATGGGTCGAACGCAAGGTAATCCATTGATAGTCCTTGTGATCGATGGATTGTTCGAGCAGCAGCTGGTTGTATGGGAAATTATTTGCGAGAAATAGAGTTAAAAGATGTCTTTGCCTATTTGGAACTCTTTCTGATTGGTTAAATTGGGGTCCATGTATTTGGAATGTTAATGTTGTAAAGGGATGAGTTTTTTATGCGAGCTTGTTTACCTATTTTAGTGTTGTTGAATAATAACTGGAAACATGTTGTTCTTCATTTGTTGTAGTCGAGTGTTTGAATATTCTATCTGCTCCATTTACCAACCCATCTGCAATGTCAAGATTTCTTAAACATATTTCTACTATCATTTAGGGTTTTGAATGTAGTGTTTCGTGTAATCCAGCAGTTTGGCTTGGGTTCGAAGAGATTGTTATGGTCTTGCTGCATGTCTTGTGTCTCTTGTCAATAGCTTCTAGAATATGAGGACTATACTCTAACAAAGAAACACTTCCTTGTTATGAATATCTTTTGATGCATTAATATTTTTTTTGCGCAAAAAGTAGTGCTAGTTATATTACTTGAAAGCGAGAGTACAAGAGGGCCTAAAGGCCAGCAGCTGTAATCACAAAATGGATACAGCCCGAGGAGCCAAAATGCTAATTACAAGCCTCTCAGGGTATAATCATCAGAGAGTGGACAAACAACCACGGTGGGGGGGCATAATGCCGCTAAAGACTCTGAGTAGAGTGCTGGAAGAACAGCTCCCGGTGGTCCCAATCACGAAGGAAGCACCTTCTCTTTTCCTTCCTTGCCCGGGACTCCCCTTGAATCTGATCCCACTGACCCTTAAGCGTGTGAATGATCATGCTCCAAATGTCTACTAGGGTCTAGGTAGCTGAAGAAGCCTGATCCCCTACGGTCTGCATGCATCTGGAAGTCTAGATATGCTAGCCTGTAATGCTCCCTATGATCTCCCAAATTGGGTGCCGAGTCATCGCTCTTGCATCTGTCTCTGTCAGATGCCAAGGGAAGCTGTACATTTATGCCCAGGTGGCCTGCGTGATGAAGAAGACTGGATCCTGCCTAGAGAACTCATAAGCCAAGTGATGTACCATCTCAGTGCTGCACGAGCAAACGGCTCCCCAAGTGATCGGTCCTAGCTCGAGTGCAGCCCTCGCTAAGATCCCCATGACTCCCTTCCATATTGTCTGCACATGTGAGTAGCTCCAAACGTAGTGTTTAGGGACTCCTCCTCTTGAAAACACATCTGGCAATGCCCCTCCTACCCCATCTGCCTCAGCCAGCTGCCAACTGGTAGCCCCTTGTGTGCCACCATCCAAAGAAAGTAAGGATCTTCCTCGGCCGCCAACTTACCCAAAGAGTCTTCTAGAAAGTGCGAAGAAAGACCAGAGATATCCCTTGGGCATACCAACTATGTGCCTATGTGGGTAGCCCCCATGCTGGAGAGCCCCAAGAGCATGCCTACCAGTATGCACACTGTAAGAGAAGAAGGGGGTAGGGTTCTTGGAGGTCTCCAATGGTGGCAAGTGCCACTCCACCTCTGTCAAGGAATGGCCCTCCCATATCCAGAGTCTCCAGTCCTAGTCCTACATAATCAGGGGGTCTATATGCCATGTTTTCCCTTACAGCCCTATAATGCGAAGGCGCTGCCAGGGAAGCTAGGGGTCGATCACGGCCTCTCTACTCTGTAGGCGGCTATCATCGGTGATGGAGAAGAAGTGGATTGAGGAGTCCGAGAAAAGATTGCAACCACCAAAGGAATGCCCTGTGGAGTGAACTGTCCTAGCCACCTCTCATCTCTCAGGAAGAGCTGTCTGGTGACCATGGGAATCCTCCAACCTGCAGGAATGGTAGCATCGATCTCCGCTCGCCGAGCCTGGATCCCACGTGCCATACCTACTGCTGCTGCCAGCTCGCCTGGGCTCAGCTGGCTATAGGCGTCCTTCCAAACCCAGAGCGAGCATGCAGGCCCACATGCCCAGAGCGCCCAAGGGATATGGGATCACTCTCCAAGCTGGCGACCTGTATCATCTATCACCTGGCTGCTCCAGATCAGGGGCTGTCTATCTATCTCCTCTCGACAGCTAGGAGGAACCTGGGAGAGGCTGTGTCGCAACTTCCTCCAGACCGAGATGAGGCTATAGAGGAAGGGGAAACGGGGCTGAGTCAATGGGGTAGAAGTGAAGATCCACTGGATAGATGGTTGCCAAACACCCCCTCTCTGGGGGGTACATGCGCTGAGACCATGCTAAAGCAAGAGCTTCCACGTCTGCCCTCTTGGGGTCAGCCGCGGATGACTAGCTTGCCAAGTAGTGCCTGACTCTGTAGTTTTGGATCTATGATGCCAAGGCCGCCCTCTGTCTGGGGGAGAATGATCGCCTGCTAGGTGACCTGGGCTCTGGTGGTGCCGGAACCATCTAAACCAGACCAAAGGAAGTACCGCACCAGTCTCCTCAGCTGGGCTACACATGATCTCAAGAAACACCAGCAAGAGGCCACATACTAAGCAGTGGTAAGAAGGACCTGGTTGACCACGAGGGCCCTGCCTGCCAAGGATAGCCGAGCCGTGCTCTAGAAAGCTAGATTCTGTCGTATGGAGGCTAGGACCGGCAAGAACTGCTGAGCCCGCATGATGTCCAGGCCTACCTGGAATCCTAGGTAATGTGTCGTCTGTCCTCTAGGGATCCATCGAATCCCTACGAAAATACCCCATTGTGAGCTGGCTCCCAGGCCTGTAAGAAAACCAACTGACTTATGCCAATTGATTTTCGCCCCAGCGGCTAGGCAAAAAGCCTTTAGGGACAATCTCACTCGCTCCAGTGACTCGATATCATCTTGCACATATAGGGCTGTGTCGTCTGCATACTCGGAGTCCAGAAGTTCTGCATCGTCTCGAATAGGGAGATGCATCCCGCGAAGACCAGTGGTACAGGATTGTAGGAAGTGGATCATGGCCTCCGCAAAAAATAGGAAGAGGTAGGGTGCAAGCGGACAGCCCTGACGCACCGAGCGCTCGAGGGTGAATCTCTCCCCCATTCTGTCGCTGATGATAACCTGGCTGGAGGCCGACCTATAGAGGCTAGCAATACCTCTGATCCACTCGTCCGGGAAACTGAACTGAGATAGTGTACCTTCCAAGAAGGACTAGTCTACCCTGTCGTACGCCTTCTCAAAGTCAAGAAGGAGTATGGCAAGGTGCTGGCCACTGTGCTAGGCCCACTCTGTCGCCTCTGAGAAAGTGAAGATGATGTCCAAAATGCTGCGATCTTGGACAAAACCAGTCTGGGTGTCATGGATCAAGTCGTGTAGCAAGGGGCGGATGCGGCTACTGATCATCTTGGTGAGGATTTTATAGGCGGTTGGGAGGAGGGTGATAGGGTGCCACTGTTTGATCTCTTGACGGTCCCCCCCTTTGGGGATGAGGCATATCAAGCCTGTCGCAAGGCTCTCTGGCATCTGTTCGCTAGAGAAGATATGCTGGAAGGCTGCGAGCAAGGGCCGGTGGATCTGCTCCTAGAAGGTGGTGAAGAAAGCTCTGGAGAGACCATCCTTACCTGGGCATTTCTGCCCACATCAATAGCGCTCATTGCATCCTGCATCTCTACCACGATGAAAGGGGCAAGAAGGGAATCACTCATGCTAGGCTGCATGAGCAGCGGTGTAGACCTCCACACCTCCTCTTTTCATAGGCAGCCATAAGGGTCTGGGGCTCTTGCTGGAACAGTGATCTGTAGAAATCTGTCGCCAAGTCCTAGACCTCGTCTGGATCTGTCTTGACACTACCATCTTGCGCTTTAAGAGATCGGAGCTGTTCCCTTGCTGACCTCTAACCATGAGTCCTAAAGAACTCTCTGCACATCTTGTCACCTTTCCTAGCCCAAAAGGACTTGGAAGCAGGAAACGAGAACTCTGAGCGTCGCTGGGTGATCTCCTCTAGCATGGCTCAGGCCCGAACCTCCTATTGTCTGAGCTCCTCAGAGCCTGGTGAAGATTGTTGCATCCGCTGAATCGAGGCGAGATCTCGTGTGAGACCCCTCTCCTTCGCCCAACACTGCTGCCTGACCTGAATCGCCTCCTCTTGCTCACAGATGAGGCTAGACTCAGCAAGCGCCTGAGCTACTTGTGCTACCATATCCCCCGTGGGGTCCCAATCCTGCTCCCACAAGTCCACTATTCTGCTACGAACCACTGCTCTGGAGTAGATGGAGTCTAGGATCTGGCTGAGCATGAAGGTGAGAAGTGAGAGGCTGAGAGTCCAGGACTAGGATGACTAGGGCATGGTCTGAGAGTGTCGTCCTTGGAACCACTCTTGACTCTCCACCTCTGCCAAGCGCCCAATTGCTGACATAGAAATGGTCCAGCCGCTCCAGAAGTCTGCCTCCCTCCCTCCTGTAACCTCAAGAGAAGTCCAGACTCCCTATCCATTTGCAAAAGAAAGGCTCCCTCTAGTTGTCCCGACCTCCCACTATGAACAGGAAGGAGTCCCAATCTGCCTGCTCTGCCTGAGCTATATCGAGAAACTCTGGGCCCTGTCCCTACTAATCCTCTAGGGTCTCAAGGTTGTTGAAGTCCCCTCCTACAATCCAAGAATCCATCTCTAGCAACAAGTCTGTCAAGGATCTCCCAAAAGCGGCTCTCCGAGTCGGGGCATAGATATTGAGGATGCTGATACGGGATCCCTCAGTATTCAAGCCCACTCAAAGCACACGTCCTGGGATCAGAGTGCCAAAACCACACACATGCTGAACTAGAGAAGCGTCGATGGAGGTACAGACACCCCCGCTCCTCCCCTGCTCGCAATCAAGGGTTCCCAGTAGGCGTGGGAGCGTCCTGTGAGGACCTTCCCACAAATACTGGTTTGAGAAGCCGAAAGCTTGTGTTCCTGCAATAGAAGCACATCTACCCTTCCCATCAAGGCTGGCTGGAGCTCCTGTCTGAGCACCATCTTCCTGGGGCCATGGGTTCCTGATGAGTGGAACCCATTGACGTTCCAAGAGATAATGCGTATACTCATGAGGAGGGAAGGTGGGCCACAAACAGCTGTCTGCTTGCGGTCGATGTCGAGGTGGTCGGAGGATGTCCAGTGTGTAGGCGAAGGTAGTTCTGTGAGGGTTTCGAAGGAGAGGCCGGATCATCGGACCCATCCTCTAAAACCTTCAATAGAGGGGAGAGGCCCTTCATCCCATGGTGGTAGGCTCTCTCTAACCAGCTCGACGCCTCTACCAGGGAAATACTATAGAAGCCCGCTACCTCTGAGGTCCTCCACAGGCAGAGCCCTTCCGCATAGACCCACTCCAGAGGGCCGAATATTGACCAAGAGGCAGAATTGTTTGGTGCTGTGGCACCATCTCAAATGAACATCACCCTCCTTCCACTGCTGCTGAAGAAGCTCCGCTGCTCTGCTACTGATCCAGTCCTACACCTGCTCCTGGGACTGATCTCGTATCGTCTCCCAAACATTTTCATTTGTCCATTGCTCATTCCTGTCACTGGTGATAGTGAAGGAATAGCTAGGACCATCGTGTGGGGCAAGGACTGACACCTTACCCTCCGCCCCCTTGCGAAGGAAGAAGATGTTGATGTCTAGGCATGCTAGGAAGAAGCCAATACCCGCTGCATCCAGATAATCCCAAGGTCCTGCTCGGTAAAACTCCAAAGGTAGAGCTCTAGGACTAGCCCTTGGGTGTGGGGACGAAGATGAGTCGTCTGAACCAGAGAGAGGGTGTTGGCCTTTTGCGGGGAAGGGCCTCTCCCCTCCGCCCGGCCAGGAGGGATAGGCACGGGGGAGGTCTGTGCTGGCTTTGGGGCTGTAGGTGGCTCAGGCAGAGAGGGGGGTTCCCTCTGGATCATGCTTGAGGAAGAGAGGGGAGTGGAAACCACTGCTGCTGGGGGGGATCCTGGAAGGGGTGGGGTCGGGGGACCGAGGAGGAGGGGGGAGGGGAAGGAGGGTGGGGTGAAGAATGAGGGGGAGGTTGGCTGATCTTTTCCTTCCCTTGGGGGCTCTTGCTGTAGATGGGAAGGCTTTTTTGGTCCTGCTTTGTTTCCTTTCTGTTTTCTTTTGACCTCAGTCCAGCCTTCCCCTTCGGGAGGGGGTGTCAAAGCCTGGTGGGGGGGATCCTGAGTTGCCTGGATGGGGGCCTTCTGAGGTTCTGTACCCGTGAAGCGAGGGCACGAGCACACCTAGTGCCCAAAGCCATGGCATCTCAGACACTGATTTGGGTGACCAGTGACCAAAATGCACTGTGTCACCACACTTGTGTCCCCGTCTCGATCTCAAACTCCAAGGGGATACTTTGTGGATCTAGGACTACCACTTTGACACATGGCACCCCTTGGGCTGCCACCGCATCAACGTAGGTGTCCTGCATAGGCCAGCCAAAGTGCGCCCCTAGGTCCTTGATGATCGAACGAAGCTCGGTTGTGAGGCCTCGGAAGATGAGGGTAACTGGATGGTGAGGAATGCGAAAGCGGGCATCGAAGTCTGCTACACTGAAACCCCTATACCATGGGACCATTAAGATGATCTTCTCACCCACAGAAGTAGGGGATCGGCTAACCATATCACTCGCAGCCTGTGCTGAGGAGAGCTTGAGCCAGAAGATACCATGTCCCATGAGTGCAACCTCCTCAATGTGGCTGTCCTCAAGGTAGAGGGTGGACTGCAACCAGTCCCTGATGTCTGCTCATGAAGGGGAGTACCCAATGACTCTCCCATAAACGGATGTTTGGGAGAAGTCCATGGCGGCCTTCTTCACCAAGGAGACCTAGTGCTCTATTAGTGTTATGCGGTAAGCTAATGGAGGGGGGGGTCCGTTTGGGCCACCGGTTCCGGGCTCATGGCCGCCATACCGCACCGACAAACTGCGAATGCTCCAAAGTTGGGGGAAGGAGAAGGAAACGGCAGAGACGAAGGATGGGGGGAGTGGTACAGAGGTGAGGGAGGGAAGAGGGGGGGATGGAGAGGTATGGGGAAGCAGGGGGGGAGAGGTGATGATGAGGGGGCAGGTGGCGGAGGGAAGGAGGAGGAGAATAGGGGGGCAGCGCAGCGCAGGGAGGGGGAGAGGAAGGGGGAAAGGGGGAGGTGTGGTAGCGCCACACGAGAGGGGGTGGGGAGGAGAGGCGGGGAAGGAGGGGGAGAAGGGGGGGGCACCATTATGGTGCAGCCGGGGGACAGGAGGGGGCGAGGGGGGGGTGGTAGCGCAACGCGCGGGGGGGGAGGTGGGGGGGGAACTGAGAGCGGAGAGGGGAGGAGTGCAGTGGGAGGGGGGGCGGAGAAGCAGGGAGGGAGTGGAGAGTGGAGAGGGGAGGAGTGGAGCGAGGGGGGAACGACAGGCAGAGGGGGAGGAGAGGGGGGCGGAGGGCCACGACGGGAGGCGATGGTGAGGGAGGAGGGGGAGGGGAGGGCCGCATAGCACGAGGGGGGGTAGACGGGAGCTAGGGAGGGGAGGGTGTTTGTAGGAGCTACGGGGGTTCGGTCTATAAGTGGCATCTATTGATGCATTAATATAGAATAGGGGTAGAATGTTTTCTTTGAATAATGGTTATCTTAGATAGTTGTTGTTAATGTAGGATATATCTTCTTGTGTATGTTCTCCCATATCAATTGCATTTTTGTTTGATGCGTTGGAGTTGTGACCTCATATTGCAAGACATTCTCTCTCCAAAACGACATCTGCATCGATGTTTGTGTTGAATGGTCGATGAAGATCCATGCATCTTTTGTGGGGCTAGCTTGGCATAAGTCTCCACATAATAAAACATCAAGTCCTCCATGGGGCTAGATTTTATAATGGGCTCTTAGTTGTGTCTACACTGCACTTAAATAGGGAGAGAGTTCATTGAGCTCGACCTTCTCATTCTTTAATCTCATGTTAGTAGTCTAATCTAAATCTTTTGTCTCACATTAGTTGTCTAATCGAAATCTTTCATGGTACAATAGTTCACTAATCAAAATCTTTTAGTCTCACATTAGTGATCTAATCAAAATCTTTCGTCTCACATTACATGTCAAATCCAAATCTTTTGTCTCATTATTATCACTGCGCTCACATGGATCAAAGGACATCGCTGCGCTGGCATGGATTAAAGGACACTATCTAGTCACTTAGCTGAGAAAACATTGCCCAAGTAAACTCTGGAGAAGATTAACAATTCAATAGATTACACATAGATTACATAGATTATTATCTCAAGACTCCTTTACTTTAGATTACATCTCAAGGACTCCTTGTTGAGCTCCTTGATTGTAGGCTCGGCCCTCCTTGCTCCTTTCCAGAGTAGGACTGGTTCCTTTATATTTTGGCCTGGCCCTTCCCTTCATGCCGCTTCGTCTTTCCTTGATTTTGAGCTTCTTGGTTGCAGGCTTGGCCCTTCTTGCTCCTTTCCTAAAGGTGGTTGGGTCATCCCTTCAGGCTTCTTTTCCTCGCAGTCAAGTTCGGTCTTGGCCTTCTTCAATTTGAGCTCCTTGTCTTTAAGATCTTTTGCCCAAATGGCAAATTGAGTTGCAGCATCTACTTTCTCATTGTAGATAGCTGTAGTAGGCAGGCACATTTGATTTGTCCCCATGATCTAGGCAATGGCAAATGGCATTCTCTACATAGCGGTTTTGTATGCATCCACACTCCAAAGCAAAAAACGTGCATAGGGTGGTAGCATGCAGGCCATCGGATACAACAATCATCTATGATGGGGGTTTGGTAGACCATGCATTTCGAACCCTGCTTGCTGCATAGGAGGATAGGCATCTGATTTAACTATTGTGGCTGTCAATACCACGATCGTGCTCTGCACTTGATGAAGTTGCTTCTTGATTCCTTCCTCCCTCGTCCTAAGGCTGCGAATGTTCTTCTTCATCTCCTCCACTTTTTGGTCACTCTGTGCAATAGCTTCATTTGAATCCCTCAGCATCGTTGAACTTTTGTAAATTCATAAAAAACATCTTCATAGGCAGTTTCCAAGACTTCTACTCTAGTTTGGAAATCTCGCAAGACGATGGACTACTTTTCATAACTATCGAAAGCCACGGCAAGCTTGTGCAAACATCTATTGTGACCTTCTTGTAGGGTATTGTAGCTTGCTCTTTAGACTTCCAATAGTGTTTCAAAAAAACAACGCTCACCATGGTTGCTACAAATTGCTCCATTGTGGTGGCTGAAACTTGCTCCACCGTGGTGGCTAGAACTTGCTCCATTGTGGTTGCTCTTTGCATCCTTCCTGGCATGGGGAGCTACCTTGTTGTCTTTTGCACCTTGGCTGCTCTCTGTCCCATCCTTGGCCTTGAAGCTCTCTCGCCGTTCTTGCATCACCTTTCTGGTTTCTACATTCTCCTTTTTCGGCTCCTCCATCATCTGATCTTTCTCAATGTTTAATGTGTTCTGCATGTTGCAGAGCCATTTGTAAAGACTCTTCTTTTCGGCTCTTTGATCGTCAAGGCCCTTTTGCATCTTTTTTAGCTTCTTGTCTGCCATGTCCCTGTCATTTCTCACTTCTTCGAGCTTATCTCAGAGCTCCTTTATGCACTTCTCTCCTGCTTCTCTTGCCTTTCCATGTCGACCAATTTTGTAGCAGCCTCAGCTTGCTCTTGTGCCTCCTCTAAGTGAAGGATATGGAATAGTGGAGGCTTGAGATTGCAAGGGAGAACGAAATGTTTGAGAGGGATATAAAAGGAAACAGTTAGGGGAATGGAATAGCTGACTACACTATCAAGGTGAGAGCCACCACGATGGTTGTAGCCTGACTACTATCAAGGTGAGAGCCACCATGGTGGTTGGCCCAAATTTTGAATAATTCAAGGTGGTAGTACTGACTTGCATGGTAATGAATGATTAAATGTGGTGGCATATAAGATTCCTAGCCACGTTTGTGGTGGCGGCTAGGATCCACAGGGCTGTCAGTTAATTACTAGCCACCGGAGTAGCCCGTAATTATTTAGCTTCCAGTTACCAACACCTGGCTTGCACGCATGATTACTATGAGTGCAATAAATTATGGTAATGAGGGATTAGAGGTGATTAGGCTTCATGATTTACTTTTGTGGGAATTAAGTACTACCCGATGGTGGTGGCTATCATCAGCCACGTCTGTTGTGGCTATGATTCCACCATGCCACCGCTCACCCACCATCGCGCTTTAGCATGCATGAACACTACAAGTGCAATAAAGATTACTAGTCATTGGGCTCGCATGCCCAGTAGAGAGGTAGAGTGCATGGTAATGAGTAATTAGACATGGTAATGAGTGATTAGACATAGTAATGAGAATTACTACCCAGTGGTGGTGACTCTCATCAGCCATATCTGTCATGGCTAAGTTAATTACTAGCCACTAGAGTGGCACCACATGGCATCTTCTTCATGATTACTAGCCTGTCTTGGGGATTCCACCACGGTGGCCCATAATTAATATGGATGGAACCCTGGGCTCCTAGCCATCGCGCTGGCTCAAACTTTATAATATATATAAGATCTGTGCATTTGGCATTTTTCTACGTTGCTCTGATCCTCCCATGCTCTGCTACTTTGCTCCACACCCCTCCTCTATCTCTTTTTTGCCCCTGCTCTACTTTGCTCCATGCTTCCTCCTCCAACTCTCATCACTGCATTTGCTCCCTGCACATCTTTTGCTCACCCACTTATCTTCAGCATGCCTAGTTGGCCCCCCCCTCGATGCTCTGTGATCCCAATAATATCTGCCTTCTCATATAAGGTGATTGCATTGCACTCACGTGAAGTAAAAGTGCTAGCACTCGTGGAGACCCTTCGTTCACACAGGCGACTCGCCACACATCTGAATGTTATCACCTTAGATAACATGCTCATAGAGGGCCTCTTCATGGCTGTGATGTATGGGTTCCCTCTAGATGTCGATGAAGCCCTCAATATTTTTAGAGTAGAGTACTCTCGACTTGTTGGGGGGGCCATAATCTAAGTCCTAGCAATGTGCATGGTCTTTGGCCTCTCCATCATATCCTCCTTTGGCTCCCTAAAAATTATTAATGCAACAAGCTAGACTGGTGGAAAATTGAGTTGCACAAATTCCCTCTTACTCAGATGAGGCTCTCAGTAATGGCTGGATGTAATCTTTTGGGTGAGCTCAACGATCTTTTGGCTCACTGAATGTAATGTTTTGGTCTCTAAGGCATTTATGTAATTTCCTTTTGTTCAATTTGAGGCTCTCAGTATGCATTGTTGTTAACTTTTATATTTGTATTTGAATGGTTATGGCCGCTACCTGTAATCTTTTGTTTAAGGCTCTTAGCAATTGCCTAGTTTTTATAAATGTAAGATCCTCTGTTCAATTTTTGCTTGGTATAAGTTGATACTTTTTATATAACCTGTTATTGGATGTAACTGTACATTGTAATCTCTTTTGCTCAATTTTCACTCGATAAATTATACTTTTGCCATCATTTATATTTATTGCAGCAAGGACTAAAATACCAAGAAAGGATTACAATTTCCTTGGTTTATGACCAAAATAGTGCCAAAATAACTCGAATAACCCCATCATTGTGGTTGCATGGAGATACATCTAGAAAAATACAATTAAACTTTCAGAAAATGCAATTGACAATATGGCCCTTGAGGGGTCCCCTTTAGGGGCAAGGGCCATATCGACATGCCAGTTCTATCTAGTGGCATCCTTGATATTAGATAATGCATGTAGATATGGCCCTTGCTCCTCAAGGGGACCCCTCAAGGGCCATATCGTCATTGCATTTTGCTTGGTTGCACAACGGAACACATTTTCCTTGGTACACAAATATATAACTCCAAGAAGCAGCATGTGGCTTTCATAGATCTCCTCCCATAATACGTAAATGATAGGTAATGGAGCTATAACTCTAAGAACCAACACGGTGGTCTCTCCAAGACAACCTTGAATTTTGGGCGATGATAGGTGGTCACGCCAAAGACGCTGGGGCGATGCTCAGAATGATAGATTACATCTCATTACTATGCCAAAAACCAGTGTAGTGGTCTCTCTAAGCCAACCTATGATTTGCATGGGTTGTGAGCAAAGAAGTGGCAAAAGGTTGCATGATGACAGGTGGTCAGGCCAGAGACTGCACTGCGGTAGTGTTCAAAATGATAGATTGCATCTAATTATTACAAGAACCAGTGCAGTGGTCTTTCCCAGCCAACCTTCAATTTTAATGATCTGCATGGGTGCATGTCTAGTGACAAGTGGCAAAGCTGCAGCAAAAGCCTACACGATAATAAGTGATTAGGCAATGTAGGCTAGAGACTACGCTGCATGAAGTAGTGCAGAGACACCATGTGTCGAGCTATGCGGTGTTCTTAACAAATAGATTGCATCTAGTTATTATGCTAGTGTGCGTTCATGACGTCGGGAAAATTTTCACCGAGAGCACGGGTCCGTGCGAAATTCAAATACTCACCAAGAAGCGTAGCCCATCACGGCCCCAAAATGGCCATGAAAATAGTTTCGTGATTAGCTACACCCAAGCTAACATTGACCCAAAACAAAATTTTAGGAATATATTGATATAAGGGCTCCTTTGAATTAAATTTATATGAAGTTATAATGGCTTTATTTATGTTTGTATTTGACAAGAAGGGAATCAAAAGAAGGGTAGTAATGTAACATGAACACACACTAGTATAGCCATTGTGAGGTAAGAAAAATCTCATAACTAATAGTTATGCTTGGCTTTGTTTAGCAGGCCTCTTCATAGAACAAGGAATTGATAGCTCTTGGATACGCGGATCCATTACCTATACCATCACTTGGATGCCAAGCCATCATGACAATGCTTAATAAGAGAGTCGATGAAAGAATTATAATCTTGGATATGCAAGAAATAAAAGAACAACGTGATTCAAACAAGCTGTTGGTGATGCAACTTTCCATAAATGATTGGTGCATAATATTAGAAATTGGAAATAATAATGTGGATAAAATTTTGGAAATCATCAATCAATTATCTTATCTTTGGATTAGTTGATAGAGGAAGACAATGTTGCTCTTTTTGACTTTGTAAAAAAATCTCCAAATACAATGACAAATGTGTTGTATATTCCTATGTTTCTCCCCCAGTTGGCCTGTTGTCCTTAGCCAATTAAGTTCTGAAATGTTTTTCCATAGTAGAAGGGTCGTCTTCTAATGTGATGCAACATAGTGTTTGTGATCTTGAAGGGCTTTTCGAGGATGTTTAAGATACTATTTTTTTAGACCAATTAATGGCCACTACGGTTACTCGTAAGAAGAGCTCTATGCAAACATACACAGACATGTTTGGTGCAAAGGAAGTCAAGAAAGGCTTGGGACACATTCCCACTATAAGCTTGCTTAGATCTTGTCATGGATGTTGAGAGTTGTGGTGCCATGAGCACATGTAGAGCAAAGGTATGAGTAAAGGGCAAGCTGCCACATAGCATGGAGGAGATATCCCACATGTGAGCAAGCAAATGGATGTAAGTACCCTCACCTATAAAAGGGAGGTTCATTTGAAAAAATATCAGTCAAGCACTTTGCACTATCTCAAGATTCTTTTTATGAGTCCAAGCTAATCTATCTTGGAACCTAATTGACTTGAGATACATGTCATGAGCACTCTCTTCATCATGTTTCCACACAGGTTTCATCCACCTTAGAGCGCTCCATAGATCCTGAGGCACACATGTTTTGTCATGGTATCAGAGCATAGGTTTAGCTCTCCTAGTTTAGCTCATTAGTAGTTCATTAGGATTGCTTCCATTCCTAGGTTAGTTGTAGGCATGTTTTAGGAGCTCATGTTTTCTCCTAGGTTAGTTTCAGTTTTAGAGTGTTTGAATGCTTGGGTTTCAGTGAGAAGCCTTCAAGAGAGCCTGCAACAAGTACTCAAGCAAAGTAGCACAAAGTAGCAGTGCTACAAGCAAAGTGACTGAGCTCCATCCCGCAACGAAAGCTGCGACCTTCAACTCCAAGGACCCCCTTCATCAAAGGCGGCCTTACTCCTTCAGCAAAGGCATATCTCAACCAGCCCGAATAGCCAGTTGCCACAAAAATGAGCTATTGTTGGAGGCGCAAGAGCCTCTTGGGACTCAGAGGAGCATTGCATGGGCTTGTGCAAGCCGAGATAGAGAAGTTCTTCATCAACAACAGACGGGCTCACAACAGCTAGTAGCAACTCCAACGAGCCACCATCAAGCAACGAAATCAGCTCATCTCCAACGACTCTAAAGCAAGCCAACAACGTCTTCTTCGACCAGCCTCAACGACCGTATGCAACACAGCACTTGCGCCAACCGAACGCCAGCAAGCTCCAAGCCTTGCCATCATCAAACGACCTCTCCAATGACCTTACTGCACACAGTCTCTGCCTCAGCCCGTAAGAGCCGCTCCACGAAATGCCAACGCCTTGCATCGGCTATCTCAACTTCTGCTCCACCGACTGGAGCTTCAACTACAATAGCAACCAAGGCTCACGCGGCCTCTCCACCAGCGAGAAAACAGATGTAAACGATCAAAACTCATGTTGAGCATTTGAGTAAGGCACGCTTGCAAGGGCGAAGGAGCTTCTTGCACCAAAAGTCAAGGGGAGAGAGCAAAGAAAATTGAAATCGCAGCTCCGAATTGCGATTTCTGAAAGTTGAGACGAAGAAGCAATGCAAACGTTCCTCAGACATTTTTCAAAGGTTTCTTCTCTAAGGTTCAACCTTAGGACACGTGGCAGATAGGTATAGTCAAGGTAAGGTTGGGTTAAGTGAAGATAGCTCGGGGTTCAGAAGCTTGGTCAACTTCTTGACACATGGCAAGATAGAAACTAACCACGGTTAGGTGTATTTGACCTTGGGTCAACCAATGGATAAGGTTGGTCAAGCTAACCCCGGTCAGGCCAACCCAATATGCCATGGTTCAGTATGGAATTCAGCATGTGAATCCTTGTGCCACATCATCAAAGGCCCCTCTTCTTCACAAAAGCTTCAACAAGCCATAACTTGCAATCCAGGAAGAATTTGCACACACTCCAAAAAGGAAAAATGATCGTCTTTTCGAGCTCTACACGCTTGTTAGATCAGAATCATTGTATGCAATTAGATACTGCCAATATTGAAAGAAATCAATTGGTAAGACCTTTGCAACAAATGACAAATCAAAGCATGAATGCACACATCATTGTCATAAGCATGCCAAAAGCATAAGCGCATGAGATGACCATAGCACGAAGCATGGCATCCACACAGAAAGAATCATGGCACATGGAAGAACAAAGCATCATGCATGAAGCTACACAAGAAAGAAGATTGAAGATTGAAGTACCAGCAGGTCAACTACACAGCATCGTCATCAAGCCATGAGAAGAATGACAGGAACAACATGTATTGAGAAACAAAAACCTTGCCAACCTTGCCTATGTTTTGTAAATCAAGCCTGACCACCTGAGAGTAGCTATGAAAGCACCCAGGGGAGGTATTGACATGTAAAATCCACACTTGACCACCTTAAGTAGCAAGGTATGCACTAAGGGGAGGTGATGGAGTGTAACTCACATCTGACCACCTTGCAGTAGCCAAAGGATCATGGCACCAAGGGGAGGTGTTGAGAGTTGTGGTGCCATGAGCACATGTAGAGCAAAGGTATGAGTAAAGGGCAAGCTGCCACATAGCATGGAGGAGATATCCCACATGTGAGCAAGCAAATGGATGTAAGTACCCTCACCTATAAAAGGGAGGTTCATTTGAAGTAATATCAATCAAGCACTTTGCACTATCTCAAGATTCTTTTTATGAGTCCAAGCTAATCTATCTTGGAACCTAATTGACTTGAGATACATGTCATGAGCACTCTCTTCATCATGTTTCCACACAGGTTTCATCCACTTTAGAGCACTCCATAGATCCTGAGGCACACATGCTTTGTCAATGGAAGCATACAAAAATCTTTAAGATCAAATATGGATTGATATCGGCATCACCCTTGCATACTATTTTGGAAGTTTATTTAGGCCTTAAGCAATAGATCAATGTCCTTTGCACGAAAAGTGACAGTTTCTCAACTAATGCCCATCCTTTATATGGAGAAAGAAGAATTTAATACCTTCATGCAAATCAAAAAACTGATCAAGAACTTTGAGTATAATAGATTTGAGAAGGATAAGAGGTAGAAAAATCATAAGAACTTTCCTGCAACAAGAAATCCCTGGATGCAACCTTAACCTTCAAAAGTTATGGAAATGGATGGGCAAGTCCTACACTTTGATCTCTAATACATCATTACATTTTTAATGGGCAGTAGTTCGACCCAATCCGAAGTGATGGGCGGACTATTGCCCTCACTTGGATTGTGTGTTAGACTATGGGTATGTGGTTGGTAGGAAACACACACACACACACACACACACACACACACACACACACTTTACCCCCTCCCCCCTTTTTTTCCTAATCTAAAACTTGTTTTTAAATAAAAATATATTTTCTCCTAATATTTTGTCTAATTTCATCTTTTGATATTCCTCTTGGTTTCCTCTCTCTCTCTCTCTCTCTCTCTCTCTCTCTCTCTCTCTCTCTCTCTCTCTTTCTAAACTTCCCCTTAGTTCTTCCAATTTCTTATTTTCTCCTCTCACTAATCACTCCTCTCTCTTTTTCCTAAATTCCCTAAGTTCAACTCTCTCAAACTTCTCCTCTCTATTTTTCCTCTCTCTCTCTCTTTCTAAACTTCCCCTTAGTTCTTCCAATTTTCTTATTTTCTCCTCTCACTAATCACTCCTCTCTCTTTTTCCTAAATTCCCTAAGTTCAACTCTCAAAAACTTCTCCTCTCTATTTTTCCTCTCTCTTCCTATTTTTTCGTAAGTTTTTCTTTTCCTCTTTTTTTTCTAATTATCATAATTTCCTATGTTTTCCTGATTGTTCCCTATTTCTTTCTATCTTTTCCTTTTTTCTGTGATTTCTTCTAGATTTTCCCTATTTCTTTTGCTATTCTCCCAATTTTCCCTCTTTTTTCTTTAATTCTTATCCTAATTTCCTATTCCCCCCTAAATGTTCTCTATTTCTCCATATTGCTTCGTATTTTTCCTAATTCCTTCAAATTCTTTTTATTTTCCCTAATTCTTCCCAAATTTTGTAATTTTCGCTTCTTTAAAATTCCTTCTTTAAATTTATTTCTTTTTTTTTTAATTCTTGAAAATATTTCTTTAAATACCTTTGAAATTCATTTAAGCTCCTCTTTGTTATAAATTCTCCTTCCCTTATGCTCTGAATCTTATAATTACATTTATTGCTCTAATCCTTAATTTCCCTCATGCTTCAGTCCAATTTTCCTCTTTCTTGGACCTGCCCTCATGTAATCACTTATTTCCATCATTCATCCATGGAACCTCTTTCATGCAAAAATGTTGTGATGGTTTCATCTAGGCCGATAAGATGGATTTAGTGATGACTTCACTATTTGCTATCAATTTTTTTTGGGTAAGATTTGCGGATTTAATCCCTACGGAATCATATTATTGAATATATCTTACTAGTTGTAGTCATTTTAGTCCGTAATCTAGAATGATAGATTCACTAAGAGGTTTGCATATTGTCATTTCTCTTGCATGATTTAAAACATACGTTGAGCTTATATATAGCAATTGCCTCAGCATCATTTTAACCTTGTAATTTCTCTCTGATATCTACTTTTGTTTCAACTCTCAGATTTGAGTCCTATTGTCATGGTGGCATCTTTTGCAATCTTGCATTGCGGTAAAACCATTGTACGCTGCCATGGGGACTTCCCTACCTCTAAAATGATCTAATATATTTTGCTAGGCTCTCAAAAGCCACTGTTAGTCATTTTCCTACTAGATTGCTATGAAGTGATAAGATGGCTTGCCATCACTTAATGATCATGTTCTAAGATGATATACTATAGTGATCGTCATTTCTTACTTTAAATAGGCATCGAGTAGCGTTCTTAATCCATAGTTTCTCTCATATGGGGTCCTGGTTTTTCTATCCCCTATCCAATCATTTCATTGTGTTTTGAATTACCCACATTTGTAGTAGAAGATTTGGCTCTATTGTTGCAATCTATGATCCCACAAGAATCCGAAAAAATGCTTGGTTATACAAGAAGACTAGAAGGGCACTCAACATTGCCTTACCTTCTATTTCAATATTTATAATTGAAAGTGCAATGTATAAGTTTATTTTTTCTCTTTTTGTGTCTCAATTGTTTGGTCTAGCATCCCTAGTTATACTTCAAAAGGAACTTACACTTAACCATATTTTTTCAAATACGCATTAGAGTATAATCATACAGTTCTATATATCCATGTATATGGCCAGGTCTACCAACATACGTTTCATAGCATTATAGTGTTAAGAGTAATATGAAAACTATGATGTGGATACTTTCTATCATGACATGATTTTAATGGCAACTTCATGATCCCTTGTGGCACAGGTGGCCAAAAGATTTTCTTTCCAAAGTTTATGATCTCTTGGTTGGCTATTGGGTTGTATTCTTGACTGCGATGATAACAAGCAATTGGGGTCTATGACACCTGTAGTCTCAAGCTAGAAGTTGTGTGTATTCTAACATCACCTTCTTTTGGATGGATGCAGGTAATAGTCCCCGACATTGGAGTATGTTTCCAGTATAGTTGCAAAATGAGATCAATTCCTTCATTGCTCATGTTGCTCTTCATCTCTCCAAATGGAGAGTATAAATACTAAGAATTTTCTACTTTATATATTTCGTACTTCATTCCAATACAAAAATGTGTTTAACATTTATGCATTTTGTGAATTTTATACTTCATTCCGATGCAAAATTGTGTTTATCATTTGGATACAAGTATGCATAACCACTCCCTGTTCCCAAGGTGGTTTCCTGTAGGCCTAATACACACACACATACATATAATCTTAGGATAGATTAGATTAGGGGTATTGAAGCCCTCATCTAATCTAATTCTTTTTGCTATTTATTAGGTTATCAAAATAACCATGAAAATGTCTCTTGCTCAATAGGATAAGTGTCAATACAACCATCTATACAAGCATTGAAATTATATAGCCATTTTGGTTGCTATATCAATAATATTTTAATGCTTTTGTATTGATGCTTAAGTCCACTTTATTTTAGTTCTTTTACTCTTTCAAGAAATTGCTAGGGTTGTTTTTGCCAAATGGATCATTATAAATGATGCAAATTGTTGTCGTGCAAATTATAAATGATCATTATAAAGAAGCTTGATCCACTCAAATGTGTGTGGACTTTGTGGAACACTACCAAATTACATAGCCTTTATGTTCCTAGCAGAGAATACTTACAATGAGCTTGATCCTTCACTACCATAGTGTTCTACGTGGACCATGTAGATAATTTGCTCAGATGCCAATATCTCGGGGGTGGGTTACTTGGCTTCATCGACATGATACATAGGAGCGTTGCTCAACATGGAAATTTATTGTTCCCAAATGTTAGACTATGTGTCGATTTGTCCCCTCGTGCAAAAAGTTTGATAGTTTCGATGAATACTCATCCTTATTCATTCCTTGGTAAACCGCTGTTTGTATGCCATAGTCTGTACCAGACTAGGCTTAGCCACTACTATTAGAAGGCTCAGCCAATTTCTCAATAAGCCTAGACACATGCATTCTATGCTACAATAAGATTCCTACGCTACCTGGGAGGAGCCATACAACATGGGCCAGCGTATATTGCATGGGTTTGTGAGGTTACTTGGGAACGGACCTATCAATTGGTCATCGCTTTGATAAAGCTCCGTAACTTTGTCTTCCATCCAAGCCGAGTATGAGAGGTTTGGGGGTGGACGATTGGGGAACCTCAATCGTTAGATTAGATTTGGAAAATATGGGCCATTGGATGGATCTACTAGCTCACTTGACTTCAAAAACTCACTAACTACACACAATCTTCACCTAGTACAACTGTAATTTTGCGACAAAAATTTCAAGCATACTCAATCGGGTGAGAGAAACAGACTGGAGGGAGAGGGCCGAGGGCTATGGCGGAATGAAGGTTCGGCTCTCTCTCTCCCTCCACTCTCTCCCTCTCTCTCTCTCTCTCTGCCTCCCTCTCTTTTATGTTGTTCTTCAATAAAATCTAATGGCTTTCAGCAAAATCAAGCTCAATCTTCCTCCACTCATGCAGCTCGTTACAAGCAGCATCCACGGCAAAATCTATGTTCTTCAGCAAAATTTGTGTTTCTGTTTAGCAAAATCTGATGGCAAAGCGTCTGCGCTTCAGCAAAATCTGAGGCAGAATCTCTCTCCTTCGACAAAATCTGCGGAATTGCAAGCAGAATCCATACCTTAATCTACGAGATTGCTCCCTCCTTGCTGAAGTTCAAGTGGAGCAATGACGGACGCTTACCACCGACCCTGTATATTCAATTCACCGCTCATTAGCCTCAAATTCGGTTGCAGATGTACACCGGGTCTTAACTTGTACCTGCGTGAGCAGGTGTCTGGCTTGCATGCCGTTCACGCTTGACTTGGTTACATGAAAGCGTTAACTTGGTTACATGAAGTAGCGAGCATTTGGAGCAGTCGCTGGTCAACATTTTGCTTCCAGATGATTCGTGAAGATGCCTCAGCTCAAGCCTGCCAGCCCGAAGCTCAAACTGGAAGCTAGCTAACGTCGATCTCTTGAAAAATTTAGGCTTTATGAGACTTGACAAGTTAGTGCTTTCCCGTCGTGAGTTGTTTGTGTACGTATTTATCCCATTTATTTCACTTTAATTTCGACGAGGGCGCCTTCATGTTGCCAATTTTCCTAAAGGCAAGTGAAAGAATTAAGAATATGGGACCTTTTGTCCCGAATTGTTGACTGGAGAGATTCTATGTGATTGGAAGCGACAGAAGGAAAAAAAAAAACATACTGGAGAGTGCTGAAGAACCATCCGGGCTCAACATAAGCGAGGACCCTGTTGCATATACACAGCATGGTACAATGCTTCAGAGGCTGTGTCTCGTGGCAAAGCCACGGGTTTAACACTAGTAGTAATAATTCGTAGGATGAGTGACTAGGGGCAGCCGAGAGAACGTGTAGTCGAGGGGATAATATCGTAGGATCTCTTATTTGAAAGCAGCGAAGAGAACGGGGTTGAGTTATCTGTCGCATTCGTTCCATCTGCTGATCTTGCTTCCGATCGCATTCGGTTCTCTTTAGTGGCAATATATTATATTGTTCTCTCGGCACGCTCACGCAAATAGTTTCGAGAGGAACTGTGAAAGGCGCATAGTATAATGGTTGAGTTTTGCAAACCCACTGCTTTTAAAACGATGATACGTAGCCAGCGGGAATTCGAAAAATTTGGTACACCTAGTGTTGTTCTTCCCACGTAACACCATAACGACAATTCAATCGAATCCATAGCTATATCATGGTCGACACACGAGTAGCCTTTTAAAGTTGATGTGGAAAAAAACCAGTCCTGATATTAAAGAAAATCGTAGAAGAGTGAGGTGCGAAGAAGAAGATTAAGGCGTGTAGATAAGCCTCGTGACGATTACAGTCTTATTAACTGACGGTATGCCCTACTATAGCAGTAGCAGATGAGATTCCTGAGCAATATTGTGGGTGCAACATTGGCGATCAGCACATTAACAGTAGATATAGAAACTTTTCCACCCGACGGGGTGATAACAAACCACTATACCGGGAAAGCTGAAAGTTGTTGCCGGTTGACCATGGCAATTTGGGTTGTTGAAGGTCGCGCCATTCTGACCTGTATAATCAAAGGCCTTAACCTATGTTTCCGAAGCCTGACGACGGAAGGGTATTGCAGCCACAAGAACTATACTGTCCTCCAACCACTAAACATCCTCCAACTTCAAATAATTGAACTTGCTGCAAGCGGCTTCCCGTGGAAACCAAAAACTCGCAAGGAGCAAGCTCAGAAGTAATACATCCTTCCTCTTGATAAAGGAAGCAGCGCTCAAAGTGGAGCTGCGCGTTGCCATTCTGCTGTCGAGCGGAGCGTCTACAACGACCAAAACATGAACACCACTAAGAAATACTCTCGTCTGTGACAAATGCGTAGCCTTCCTCGCACATATATACAGGGTATCCCTCGTGATTAAGTGCAGCTATCGAGTATCTCTATTGACCTCTTCTGCCGGCCGTGCCGGCCGCGCAAGCCCTGAAATCGAATGTCACTGTCCGAGGATCGACAAATCAAATGTCAATGCCAAAACGACAAATGCTTCGCTCGTCATGCCATTACCCTGTCCTGTATCTTGCATGGCTGAAATTGAGAAAAAGAGGCTAAGATTTCAACCAAGTCTTTAGAATGCTACTTAAGATTTCAAGTGATTTATGTAAAACCCAGCAAATGTGTGTGTATTGAGATGAAAAAGCTTAAGCCTCCGAGTGCCTGGGTGACTTTATTTTGATTGGTTGGGAAGAAAGTTTTTCATTAGCACTTGACATTTCAATGTTGTCAACAAGAAAGAATCTCTTGTTTCTGTTAACACATTTGCTACTAGGTTTGACTCCTCTGATTCTTGATTGAACTCCTTCCTTCTTTTTTGATCACCTTTTTCTTTCTGTGGTCCTCCACAAAATGTGCTGGCTAGTCAAAGCAGAAGCATTTCTTCTTTTATTTGCTTCCATTACTTAAAGGGTCCTCTTCATCATCGGATTTACTCCCTTGGTCTCTTCCCAATTTTATAATACGTTCAAACATCTAGGAGACAAGTGGAGGGTTGGCACAAGGAATCTTGCCACCTCATCCTACTTTCCCATTATTTAACTTGCATTCTTGGACTTTCTACACCTCTCCCCACATGGGCCTATCCTACATGGAGGGAATAATCCAATATAATATCCATCTCCACCTATTTTATATTACTTCTCCCATGGTCCTTGGGCCATATCTCACTAAATGCAGGCGTGGGACCTCCTAGGTGGAGGGGTGGTGCATGGAGGACCCATGCCACCTTATCATTTTATATTATTACTACCATGGATTATGTACAACACACCTTATGGGTCCTCTTTCATGGAAGGGTGGCACATGGTCATGCCTTGCCACCTCAACCCTGGGCCTTATGCACACCATATTTTATTATACTATTGCCACACATACAAGCACACACACATATTTATGCCTTTTACTTTGGTCAAATTTATCCATAATAGGTCCCCCCCTAGGCATGGAAATGCACAGGGACCATCACGCACAAGGAAGGGCTTGAGACAACGCTTATTGATCACCTTCTTGCCATATGGCTCATGCAGCTCTTGAACTTGTACAGACCCATTGCTACGTTCCTTGATGGCTTTGTATGGACCAGTCCACAGTGGCACGAACTTCTTATCCATTTGGTGGTCCAATCTGTTATCAAAGCATAGCACAACATCCCCCTCAGCAAAGTGTCTTTCCCATCCCTTGTGAATTTTAGCATGCAAGCGGGCCTTTTGTCGATTCTTTTGGATCTCTGTTTGATGTAGTGCAAGGCGTCGGGTTTCATCTAACTTCTCAAGTTGTACCAACCTGGCCTCTACATGTTCATCTTCTATCATCCTTTGTTCTCGTGCCAATCTCAAGGCTAGAATCTCTATCTCTAGTGGTAAAACTACCTCAGTACCGTACACCAACTCAAAAGGAGTGTGACCTGTAGACATTTTATGAGTGATGTTGTAAGCCCACACAGCTTCAGTGACCTTCTGATCCTACTGGCTCCTGTTCCCTGTGGCCATTTTTCCAATGGATTTACAAAGGAGACCATTGGTCCGCTCCGTTTGTCCCATGGACACTGGATGATAGATCCTAGAAGTGCGGTGATCAATACCCATGCGATCCATAAGCAACTCCACTGCTTCATTTAAGAATGGACTCCCATGGTCAGATACTATTTCCATGGGTGTCCCAAACCTTGTGCAGATACGTTCAAATATGAAATTTAAAACTGCCTTACCATTTGCAGCGGGGAGGGTGATAGCTTCAGGCCACTTAGTGACATACTGAGTGGCTACCAAAAGATACTTCTTTTTGCGAGTAGTCATGGGTAGGGGCCCAACAAAATCTATTCCCCACTTCTGAAACGGATGGATGGACATCACTAGGTGATGTTGCCTAGGATGCAAATCCTTCCTACCAAAGAATTGGCATGGTTCACAAGTTTTGCAATACATAGTGACATCCTTGAACAAGGTCGGCCAATAGTACCCAGCATGTAAAGTCTTCTTAGCTGTATAGTCACCGGCATAGTGGCCTCCACAAAATCCATCATGATAATGCTTCAATACCTTAGGTACTTCATTTGCATCAATGGCCCGTCTTAGTACCCCATCCAGGCTTTGACGGTATAACATCCCATCACAGAGAGTGTAGTGCCTACTATCTCTACGGATTTTCTTTCTCTCATAGCTAGTACTTTCTGGAGGAAAGGAGAAAGCGGTCAGAAACCTGTAGATTCCACCATACCATGGATCCCCAACTTCTATGGCCGCTACAAGGGTTACATCGAGGCACTCCTCTAAATCAATCAAAGCATTCTTCAAGTTGGAACAACCCTCTTTTACAAATTTGAAAGAAAAATCATATTCTTGTAAAACTGCCAACCATTTGGCCAACCGGCCCATGGGATTTGGTGATTGAAGAATCTGCTTTGCAAGACCATTGCTACAGATTATAATGAAAGACTTTCCAGCGACATAATGCTTAAATTTCTCAATGCAGAATACCAAAGATAAAGCATGCTTGTCAGCCTCAGAGTAGCATCGTTCAGTTTCGAGTAATTGTCGAGAAGCAAATTGAACGGGATACCTGAACCGATCCTCCCCTTGCTGGAGAAGAATACCCACCAGAGTGTGCTCACCAAACCCAGGATTGATATAGAAAGTCTTTGACCAATCAGGATTGCGTAGAATGGGTTTTGAAGCCAAAGCACTCTTGATTTGTACAAACCCATGATCACAATCCTCATCCCAAGAGAAATCAACTCCATCTTTTAATAGCATAGTCATGGGTCGTGTCAAAGTAGCATATTGATCAATGAGGCGGCAATAGTATCGTGCTAGATTGACAAATGAGCGTACCTGATGTTTGGTTATTGGTGGGGAGAGTTTGAGGATAGCTTCTACCTTCTCGGGGTCAGGCTTGATGTCCTCAGATGAGACAATATGTCCCAATAACCTCCCTTGAGTGGCTCCAATGGTGCATTTATTAGGGTTGAGGCTGCCATTCGCATCATTGACCCTTTGGAAGGCCAACCTGACCTTCATGACGTGCTCCTTACGTGTGGAGAATATATAGAAATCATCTAAAAACACCTCCAAGAAAACCCCCAAATAAGGAGCAAACACCATGTGCATAAATCTTTGAAAGGTAGCAGGAGCATTGGTGAGGCCAAATGGCATTACTTTGAATGCAAATGTCCCCCAAGGTGTGGCAAATGTGGTTTTAAGCACATACTCCTTAGCAATTCTGATTTGATAAAACCCGGAGTAACTGTCACAGAAAGTACACATCTCATGACTACTTACCTTCTCAAGAATGTGAGAGTGCTCTCAACGGAAGCAAGAACGGAAGAAGGAGAGAGAGAGACAAAGAGCCACACAAGTTTTGGTGGGTGCAGAACCACCCTAATCTTCTTTTTCATTCATTTATATATGTGTTTGAGTATTGTACATAACCAGGGTAAAGGCACAGTGACCTTTAACCCCCACAACCTCCCACTTAAAGGACAATGTGCCTTTAAGGGAGAACAACTAGTGAGCATACTATCCAATGCCCATCAATACACGACAATACTCAAACTGCTGACTAGGTAGACTCTTTGTCAGCATATCTGTAGGATTATCATCTGTATGAACCTTGACAAGCTCTATGCGCTTGTCCTCAAGTACCTCCCTGATGAAATGGTACCTGACCTCAATGTGTTTGGTCTTTGCATGAAAGACCAGATTCCGTGCTAGCTGAATAGCACTCATGGAATCACTATGCAATGTCGGTACACCTGTATGAATCCCCAAATCTCCCACTAGCTGATCAAGCCATATAGCCTCCTTGCAACCCTCTGTGGCTACAACATACTCAGCCTCTGTGGTAGACAAAGCAACTCACTTTTGTGCACAAGACATCCACGACACTGCACCACCTGCAAAGGTGAACACATAACCAGAAGTGGATCTCCTACTATCCACATGCCCTGCATAGTCTGAATCTATGTACCCAAGTACACGCATGTCTCCTCTACCAAAGCAGATGCACATCTCCTTGGTACCCTTCATGTACCTCATGATGCACTTAACTACCTCTCAATGCCTCTTTCCTCGATTAGCCATATACCGGCTAACAACTCCCACTGCAAATGCAATGTCTGGTCTAGTAGCTATCATAGCATACATAAGACTCCCAACCGCTGATGCATAAGGAACCTTGGCCATCATGGCCCTTTCCTCATCTGATTTGGGACTATCTGTATGACTCTGTTTCACATATGGAGGCAATGGAGTACTCACTGCCTTCCCCCCCTTCATATTGAAACGCTGCAATACTTTTGTAACATACTCTTTTTGTGAAAGCCAAAGGAGTTTTCTACTCCGATCATGCGTGATGCGCATACCAAGAATATGACCTGCAAATCCCAAATCCTTTATATCAAAGGCCTCATGTAACTTGGCCTTTAATGCATCTAGCTCATAAGTATTCTTGCTAGCCAATAGCATATCATCCACATATAGTGCCAAGATTATCAGGCTATTATCCTTAGCTCTTTTAGTGTAGAGGCAGTGATCAATTTCACTCCTTCTAAAACCCTGGGACCGAATGAAAGCATCAAACTTCTGATACCATTCTCTAGGCGCTTGCTTAAGACCATAGAGACTCTTCTTCAGCTTGCAAACTAAATGCTCTTTGCCCATTTCCTCAAAGCCTTCCGGCTGAACCATGTAAATTTCCTCATGCAAATCCCCATGCAAGAAAGCTGTCTTGATATCCATTTGCATAAGCTCCATATTCTCTACTGCCACTAGTCCAAGCATGCATTTAAGTGTGGTGATCTTCACAACCGGAGAGAATATCTCATCAAAGTCCACACCCTTCTCTTGCTTGACCCCTTTAGCGACCAAACGGGCCTTGTACCTAGGCACATCATCACTTGTGACCTTCATTTTGTAGACCCATTTACATGGCAATGCTTTCTTTCCATGTGGCAAAGAAACTAAGTCCCAAGTCTTATTCTTCATAAGTGAACTCATCTGTGATTGCATAGCATACTCCCACTTGCGTTGATCCTCATGCATCATAGCCTCTCTATAGCAAGAAGGCTCCCCGCAATCAGTAAGCATCACATAGTCTACCCCTGGAATAAACTTATCAGGCGGTCTAGACACTCTAGAAGATCTTCTCAAGGGCATTTCAGCTTGTTGTCCCACCTGCATATCAGCCACATTTGGCTCATCATTTCCACCAATAGATGATCCATCATCTACCCTTGATTGTATACCTGTGGGAGTACTTGGTGGTACCATTTCTTGCACATTTGGTGCATGGACAGCTTGCTGTCTATCAACATATGCAGGTGGATTCACATCCTGGAAAGTGATTCTCCTCATTTCCACATCCCTCATGGGTGCCTTATGCATCTTCTTCTCATTGAAGACCACATCATGGCTGCGTATGATCTTCTTTGCTTCTGGATCCCAGAGACGATAGCCCATCTCTCCACTTTCACCATAACCCAGAAAGATGCATTTCCTAGACTTAGGATCTAGCTTCTTTCGAAGCTCTTTTGGCACATGTGCATATGCCTCACACCCAAATATACGCAAATGAGAGTAAGAGGGCTTCTTGCCACTCCATGCCTCTTCAGGAATACCACCATCCAAACTCTTACTAGGTGATCTATTGATCACATGCACTGCAGTCTTCATTGCCTCAGCCCAAAAACCACCAGAAAGACTTGCATTGGAAAGCATGCATTGCAACCTTTCTTGAATGGTACAGTTCATCGTTTCAGCAACTGGATTTTGCTCTAGAGTACGATGGGATGTGAGCTCCCTCTTAATCCCACGTGTATTACAGAAATGCTGAAAGTCATGAGAGAGATACTCTCCACCATTGTCAGTCCGTGTGCATTTAAGCGTTCTACCTGACTGATTCTCAACCAAGGCCAGCCATTTCTGAAATACCTGGAACACATCACTCTTCTGAGCTATAGCATAAGCCCACACTTTCCTAGTTGCATCATCAATGAATGTCACATAGTATTCAGCCCCGCCTAATGACCGTGTAGGCATGGGACCACATACGTCTGAATGCACCAAATCAAGCATTTCAAACTCTTTCTTTCCCCTTCTTTTATGGGTTGATTTAGTCTACTTCCCATAGAGACAATGCTCACAAAATTCAAAATCAGAGAAACTCAAATGCAGTACATAACCCAAATGGCATAAGAGTTTCATTCCATTCTGGCTCATGTGCCCCAACCTGCAATGCCACAAAGAAGTGCTTGGTTGCTCGGTTATTGCAACAACATGATCAAATACCCCTGATACATGTAAGGGAAACAAAGTCCCACACTTGGCACCCCTGGCCAAAAGCATAGAGCCCTTCTGAATTTTCCAACTCTGAAAGCCAAAAGTGGTGTGAAAACCAGCATCATCTAGCTGACCCACTGAAATAAGACTCTTGGTCAGCTTAGGCACATGTCTCACATGTTTCAAAACAAATGCAGACCCATTTGCAAAAGAAAACTTTATGTCATCTGCTCCCATCTGCTCCCACTATGTCACATGCATAGTCATTTCCAAGATGCACACAACCTGTCTTTCCACTGTCATAAGTGGAGAACCATTCCCTATGGGGAGTAACATGGAATGAAGCACCAGAATCCAAAATCCAATCCTGGGAATATGCATCATCTGAAGTGGTAAGCAACTCTGCAGATAAACTAGACATGAAGAGAATGTCATTGTCACTATCATGTGTGATTGCATTGATCTCCTCGATCTTCACTTTTCCTTTGTCCTCCCTTGGACTCTCTTCCTTTTGATTTGCACCCCAATTTGCATTCTTTTTCTTATCCTTTTGCTCTCTTTTCAGCTTGTAGCAATCCTTTTTCATATGGCCCTTCTTGCCACAGTGGTAACACTCAATGTTCCATGCCCTGGATTTGCTACGAGACTTCCCTCTTTCTTGGGACTTCCCCCTGAACTGTGATCTGCCCCTTTGCACATTTAAGGCTGCATCCTGCTTGTTGCCATCCATAGACTTCCGTCTAATCTCCTCGGCCAACAAGCTACCCACAACATCATCAAATTTTAGTACTCCACCAGGTGCAGAGTTACTGACAGCTGTACGGAAGGTATCCCATGAGGATGGCAATGAACATAAGAGAAATATTGCCTTAGTCTCCGCATCAAAATTCATTTTTTGAGCCTGAAGCTGGCTGAAAATAATATTGAATTCATTCAAGTGAGAAGCAATGGAGACCCCTTCCTTCATCTGCAGCTCAAACAACCTCTTCATGAGGTAAACTTTATTAGAGGCAGTTTCCTTCTCATAAGTGGCACATAGTTTCTTCCACAAATCTTCCGTAGTCTGCTCGTTTACTACTGTGAAATAAACTGACTCTGCAAGATGAAGTCTAATAGTAGATTTTGCTAATGCATCCAACTCATTCCAATCATCCTTAGACATATTTGCAGGCTTAGCTTCAATCCCTGCTAAGGGTTTAATCTGCTTCTTTTGAATAAGCACGTCCCTTATTTGTTCTTTCCACAAAGAAAAGTTTGTCCCATCAAACTTTTTAATGTTGAAAAACTCCTTTTCAGACATGGAAGAGGATGCCATGATGCAAATGAAACAAAATCCCAAATGCTAGTGCCTGCAAGAGAGAATCACACCAAATACCAGATGCACCCAAATGTGTATGCCACAATAGAGTGAAATATCACCAAAACTCAAAGCTCAAAGCATCAAAAGATGCATCTGACTTATGTGCATATACTATGCATCCATATGAGCAAATCTGGCCCAAAAGAAAATGCCAATAAGTGCCAAATGGCTCAAGCATAAACATCATCCACTGGCATATGCATCAATAATATCTCATCCAAGAGAGTATAGCACTATCAGTGCATCACCTGCAATGTGTCAAAGCTGTCCCTCAGCATAAAATAGCATCCATGTGCAAAGAGTCCATAAAAAATAGCATCCCACAAGACAATTTGGGCCTATCAGTGCATCCAATAAGGACCGTAATGCATCCAAATGGCCTATAAATCATCCACTGCAACCCAATGCACACCACAAATGAGCGCACACTGCTCAAACTGCAACCAGAGTGATCTGCATAAGGTATGCTCAAGAAATCATAGTCCCACGGTAATGACCGCTACTGAAAATAGAACCTGAGATGCCTCAAAACATGGGCGCCATTGCATAATCGGAATCAGCAAGAAAATCTGCAAATATCTCTCTTTTGCCAGAACTCCAAAATCCCAACCGATGAGTGAGAAATGGGAGTCAACACTTATCCACTGCCATGTGGCATAAATCTAAGGTTTCAAAACCTTAGAATGAAAAATGCATAATAGAGAGACTAAATCGAATACACAAAGATCTATAACTCTGAAAATCCTCCACCGAATTGCGCAAGAACTGATAGGTAGGGGTTTTTGGGCGTCCGGAACGCAATGGGACAGACGGTTTTGGAAACCGTGGTCTCAATCACTGGGTCCAACACACGAACTGAAAAATGTTTTTGGAAACAGAGCTGTTTGTAAACTCCACCGGAGTGCGAATGATGAGCAACATAGAAGTTTTAGGACCTCCTGAGTTCACCGGAACTGACAAATTTGCAAATGGTTGCTCTAAACTTGAGTTCCAACACCCGAGCAAAAAACGCAAAAATTGACACAGTTGGGTCAGAAATCCAATGAAATGATCCCAGATTCAAGAATGAAGGTGTTTCCAAGCTCCTGAAGTGAAGTGGACACCAAAAGCAAGCAATAGTTGCCTCTACAAGTCAATACGAAGTCTCTATCATCGAACGAAACAGGGAAAAGCTCAAAAAACGACTTTTTCTTTGAAAACTCTTAATAGGCTCTCAAAACCACTTCGCAAAGCCAAAGTGACGTTTCCAAAGGTTCCTCCAAGGTCTCTGAACACTCAGATGCAAGTAAAGTCACCCACAAAGCTTCCCACAGAGCTTCTCCTTCCTCCCACAAAGCTACTGAGCTTCCAAGCATTCACGCACGCTCAGCTAGATCACCCGTGCTCTGATACCAGTTGAGAGTGCTCGCAACAGAAGCAAGAACGGAAGAAGGAGAGAGAGAGACAAAGAGCCACACAAGTTTTGGTGGGTGCAGAACCACCCTAATCTTCTTTTTCATTCATTTATATATGTGTTTGAGTATTGTACATAACCGGGGTAAAGGCACAGTGATCTTTAACCCCCACAGAATGAGGTCTTGAAAGGGAAGAGGATGATGGTCCCTCTTGGTGGCTACATTGAGTTTCTTATAGCCGATCCAGACCCACCACTTGTTGTTTTTCTTTGGGGTGACTACCATTGGTGAAACCCTTTCAGTATTGTGAACTAGAACAATAAACCGAGCTTCTACAAGTTTCTGCAATGCTGAGTGCAAAGCATCAGTTTGTAGGGGCCCTAATCTTCGATACTTATAAGCCACAGGCTTTGCATTAGGCTTCAGCTCTATCTTGTGCTCTATGGTAGTCACATGGTGAAGGTGGTGGTAGCTAGTTGCGAAGAGGTCAAGGAAATCTTTGAACATTTCTAGGAACTCATCTTTCTCACTTGGAGTGACGTCTGGGGAAAGCATAGATTCAAGCTGTTGAGGACTAGCTGTTACCTTTTCTATAGGTAGTGGGGTCGAAGACACGGATGAGAGAGTATCATTGTCTTGCTCCTCTTCTTCTTTTGGTTCAGTGGCACTTGGTTGCACTGGGATCTTCTCCTTAGAAGCACCAAAAGACATGTGTCCTCTCTTCCAATAGCTGACTGCATTACTCTTTCTCAACCATGGTCTCCCGAGTATGGCTGGGTAACTCCTGCCTGTATCTTGGATGTCCACTATATAGAAGTTGATGGTGGTGGTCAACCCATTGACAGTGATGGGCAAATCCTCAATGACTCCTAGGGTGGCGAGTCGTCGACCATCTAAGGGTGGCGAGTCGTCGACCATCTACTACCTTGATTCGAGTGGAGGAATGCCTTGTGCATTTCAAATTTAATTTCTTCATGATTCGGGGCACCATGATATTACATGCAGCTCCCCCATCAACACACACACTTTTGACACGGCACTTATCTATGATGACATCTACTGTATGTGGGTGCCGATCAATTTCTTCAGAGATAGAAGAGACCTCTTGTACCTTTCCCTTTTTCTTGCTCCTCCTTGTTGAGAGCCCTTGCTGCAGCTCAAGTCTCACCTTAGGGCTTAATGCTATTAGTTGAGGGAGCGTGATGCTCAAAGATCGATGAGCAAGGTCCTGAACGATCGAATAGTCCTCTTGCCCCGAGTCGATGGGAAAATCCGAGGGTGACCACTTACTCCTGCGGATCTTTTAGTCTTCTCTATTGGTGGGTCTACCATCTCAGCATCTGAGGGCTCTAAGAAGGACACCTTCTTCCTGGGGCGGCCTGGTCCATGGTTTAGAGAGGGGTCCGAGGTGATACGACTTCTTTTCCCGAGGTCAAGGATCTCTACGTCAGAATCCTAGGTGCCTGATTCACTCAGAAGATTCACCCTTGGAATATTGGGACATTCGGTGTGATAATGACCCTTCTGGTGGCACTCGTAGCACACAACATTGGCACGTTCTCTTGGAGGGTGATTGGCTTGATTTTTGATGCCCACCATCTCAAGCCGAAGATCATTCAGGGCCTTGGCTAGGTCATTGACTCTGGGTTCCTTAGTAGGAGGGGCCGGGGGAGTAGGAAGGAGGGGGGCTCATGGGTGAGGTTGAGAAAATCTTCTAGGCAGAGGTTGAGGATATACTCCTTGTTGAGGGTAAGCATCCAAGGGAGGACCATACATTTGAGGTGGAGGCCGTGGATACATCCCTGATGAAGGGTGGGGGTATGCCCCTGAGTTAGACCCCCAGGTTGTTGTTGCAAGAATTGAGGGGGTTGCAGAGGGACAATCGTCTTCTTTGAAGCAGGGTCAGCAGACTGAACTTTATTAAACTTTTGAGCAATCTCATGTGCTAGCACCATAGTTTCTGGATTCTCCCATTTAAGCTTGAGGCGGAATTCATCATTGCTCCTGCTACAAGGTAGCCCAGCACATGCTGAGTCATTCTAGCTCAAAATCCGGCATTGTCCTCCTGCATGGCAATCAAACGGTCTAGGAGCACGGTTGCTCGATCTACATATCGACACGCCGTCTCACCTTTTGACTGTTTCAAGTTTGCCACGTGCAGGTACACATTCTTTGGCTCCTCTTCTTTGCCAAAATACTCAATCATCGATGCTGTTAACCTTGGCCAACTTTGGCAAACATCGTCAGCTTGCTTCTCATACGGCACTTGAGCCAAATCCTCTAGAAATGTGGGAAGAACCAACAGCCATCTATCTTTAGTAAGAAAGTTGAGAGAAACACAACGGCACTTGAAGGCCACAAGATACTCATTTGGATTTTCTTCAACCCATCCACGGAACACGAGAATGTCAGCCATGCTTGAAAAATGGAAAAGAGAGAGTCGAAATGAGGCTTATCTATTGGCAAACAATGGAAAGAGGTAGCTTTGAACTGAAAATCAGGTGAAGATACATCCACAAAGCACATATAGGCAGGGTAGGGTGTGACTGGTGTATTGTGAAATACTACACGGGAAGAATCTTCAGCATAGAATAGCTCATAGACAATCTTAAAAGGACCAACCCTCATGATATCGCATCCATCTTTACAAGCGAGCATTAGAGACACGGCGCTGCATGAGGTTGTTCATCAAGGTAAACAAGAATGCCATGACAAATGTCAATAGTTGGAGAGCTTGCACATCACCTTCAACTTCTTCCAGTTCTTGTAATCACCATGCTATTTCTTCAAGGGGTGTGCGGTCTGGCATCCTTCTTTTGAGCAATGTTTTTGAGGACCTTTCTAATGATCTTCCGAAGTTGGTAAACTCGTATCAAATATGCCCAACACTTAGTTTCATGATGACCACAACCTTTGCATTCCTTACAAATGATCACCTTCCTTCATGGCTTGCGGCTTTGTTGGGGCGGTGCTTCCACTTGCTTCATGCGTGATTGAAGTACAAGCTTCACGTGCCAAGAAATCAGCAACTATATTTTGAGCTCAAGGGATATGCTGAATTTTTACCTCTTCAAATTGTTGGCAAAGTTCCAATGCTTGTTGATGTCATGGAACCAAGCCTTCGCTCCGCACCTTCCACCTTCCACTAACTTGTTCACACATGAGTTGAGAATCTCCTTGCATCTCAAGTTGCTTGATGCGATGTTCTTGCGCCTTTTGTAGCCCAAAAATGAGTGTCGAGTACTCAGCTTGGTTGTAAGTACTTGTTGGTGCAGACTTGCTATAATAATACACCTCACCCCCTGGTGAAGTGAGCTTCACACCCACACCAGCAGCCTTGCTCAAAGGTTTGTATGTGCCGTTAAATTGGAGGAGCCAAGATGTCATCACACCAAGACTAAAATTCGGACATCCCAAGTTTCTTGGTAGTCCAAGATAGGTAGAAGGAGAGGGTGGGGAGAATTCAATACTTGAGCAAGACGTTCAGCACCAAATAAACTTGCAATCCTTTGTTGATAGTTTATCTTTAGACAAAAAAGAATTACAACTTGAAGCTCAAAATGAGGCACAAAAGGTTGATTAGGTACAAAGGGATTCCTTGGTGGAAACATTACCAACCATAGCCGAGCCCTAGAAACCTTTGTAATGAGATCGAGAAGAAATCATTCAAGATGAGCTTATCCATAAGAATTAATAAGCAGATGCGCCAAATCTCCCCCTAAGCTTGGGGAGCATCCCACCCTTCGAAGAATGTCACCCTTTTAATTACCTCCGATGCAACAAGTAGCTCGATCACCGCACAATGAGTAGAATTGAAATCAAAGTCCTCCCAGTGTATCACTAATTCTTCACCTTGAATCATCCACGGTGTATCATCCCACCCGTTGTCTCCTTGAACAATACATTGTACAATTAGTTGTTGAAGATTGACATGAAGATCAAGAAAGAGATCTCGCCAATTGGTAGCCGTAATGAGCAGAGGACCAAGCACCAAATCCTTGAACTCATCGAGAAGTGACATAAACATCCACCCTCCTTGTATGGCATGCGTCCAAGGAGTGAACTTGAAAAAGTTCAAAATCTACGATCTAGTATCATATATGAATAGAGCACATGAAATGAAGTACTTTTGCTTTTTACAACAAGAGGAAACTCCCTATGGTTAGAGAGTTACAGTTCATGAGATTTCACCATATAAGCAATATCTTTACATTTTCATCACTTCCTATTTGCTAGCCCATTGGTAAGTTTTTCTTTTGTGAATGGGGAGGTCTTGGGTTCAATTCCCACTCCTTAATAAAAAGAGAGGAGAGGAGAAGAGAAAGAGGAGGAGGAGAGGAAGAGGATAGGGGTGCGAGATCTTTTGCAGGGGCCTGAAAAGTCTGTCTGTGACATGCAGGTGCGCCAAAAGATGCAGGAACCCAGGAAAATAGTTGCGATCTGTCCGTGATGCGCAGATGCACCAGAAGACATAGGAACTCAGAAAACAGTCATGATTCATGATCTGTTCGTGATGCGCACATGCGCTTGCTGCAACCAAGGAGCATGCGGGTGTTGCAGATGCGCATGAGTGATTTTGCAGACGCGGTCGACCAGAAGATGCATGGTGCTGTGCAGGAATCCAGAAGATGTGCAGGAACCACAGACTAAAGGCGCAAGAACCCAGAAGATGCACAAGAATTGCAGGCTAAAGGCATAGAAACTGAGAAGTTATGCAGCCACAGAGACGGAGAACTATGAGCAGAAGATACGCAAATTGAAGGCACATAAGCAAAGAACCGCACACGGAAGGTGCTACAGAACTACACCCAGCCATAGGAGTAACGAATTTTACACCACTAGCCATAGAGATTTCGATCCCAGTAGCCACACAATTCTATTAACTAGAAAAGGATTCAATGCATGAGGCTAAACGTTAGGCATGGCGATGCTCGTGGGCCATGGAGGAAAAGGGAACGTGAGGGAAGAAGTGTAAACATAGGTGGGGAAAAAGATTAAGAGGAGTGGAAATGAAGAGGGAGACTATGGCACAAGGGGGAAGGAAGAGGGGGAAGAGGAGCATGTACATGATGGGAGGTGGAATGTAGAGATGGAGACATCAAGGGAAGAGAGTCATGCTTTATTGGAAAGATGGGGGGGGGAAATCAAAGTACTAGCTAGGTGGCTTTACAAGAATGAGCGTGTTCCATCAAGGAATAGCCCCCTCCTTTTATAGCCAAGAGAGGGGGTCTCTCCCAATAAATGCATCCTCCCACATGCATGGGGTGTGTGGAAGAGTGTCCCAGGTGGGCTAGGCAGTTACGCACTCTCAATTGTGTGCGACAACCATTTGCCTCATTTTTCCACATATATCAACCCCCATATCCCAAGTCTAAGATACTCCCTTAGTCTCTTCCCAATTTTATAATACGTTCAAACATCTAGGAGGACAAGTGGAGGGTTGGCACAAGGAATCTTGCCACCTCATCCTACTTTCCCATTATTTAACTTGCATTCTTGGACTTTCTACACCCCCCCCCCACATGGGCCTATCCTACATGGAGGGAATAATTAATATCCATCTCCACCTATTTTATATTACTTCTCCCATGGTCCTTAGGCCATATCTCACTAAATGCAGGTGTGGGACCACCTAGGTGGAGGGATGGTGCATGGAGGACCCATGCCACCTTATCATTTTATATTATTACCACCATGAATTATTTACAACACACCTTATGGCTCCTCTTACATGGAAGGGTGGCACATGGTCATGCCTTGCCACCTTAATCCTGGGCCTTATGCACACCATATTTTATTATTCTATTGCCACACATACAAGCAACACACATATTTATGCCATTTACTTTGGTCAAATTTATCCATAACATTACACAATGCCATGGGTTTAATTCTCACCATTTCCTTTTGATAAGTGGAACTTCAATGCCTCTTTGTAACACCCCATCCCCTGCATCTTCATGCACATTTTGGCAAGCTACTTTTATGTAGTAGATCCATTTAGGTTCTTCTAGTAAAGGCAAAAGCCAAACTTGGAGAGTCTCATAGGAACATTTCAAGCTCTCCATTTAGATGTACATGAGAATCAATGTTCTCAAGGCATAGTCTAAAAGTCTAGTACTTATTTCTATAATGCATGCTAGAAGGTGCATATGGAATCCTCCCTATACTTCCTCTTCCTAACTTTAATTGTCCAAAATGGTATGATCTACACATTTAGGACGAAGACAAGGAACAATATTGAAATTACTCTCGGTTCAAAATCTATGGGTGTGAATTGTATGTTCATTTCATCCATTGTATTTATCCACTACTTCCATAACAAAGACCATGTGGGTATCAATCTTCATTCACAAAACAAAGAGCATGTGGGTATGCAAATACATGGCAAAGGAATTTCTTGATAATCTCCTATGCCCAATTGGGATGTTTGAGAAGGTTTTAAAAATGGAGACCATTTTAGATGTGTGGTAAGTAAGTAAAGTTTCATAATTTGTTATATGGGAAAAGCCGAGTGTGTATTATTTTTTGGTCTATTGAAATGTGATTGCATTCAGAAAAGTGTGTCATGCTGAAGGCTAGAAAGTGACCTTTAACCCCCACAGAGCACTCTCTTCATCATGTCTCCACATAGGTTCCATCCACCTTAGAGTGCTCCATAGATCCTGAGGCACACATGTTTTGTCATGGTATCAGAGCGTAGGTTTAGCTCTCCTAGTTTAGCTCATTAGTAGTTCACTAGGATTGCTTCCATTCCTAGTTTAGTTGTAGGCATGTCTTAGGAGCTCATGTTTTTTCTCCTAGGTTAGTTTTAGTTGTAGAAGGAGAGTTCTTATGAAACTTCCATCTTCCCATTCTGAAAGAGAGCAATTCCTTCATAATCTTCTGTGAGAGAGAGAGAGATAGAGAGTTCCTTTTAAAGATCTATTTTGTGAGATAGATTTGTGAGGAGATTGTTGAGCCTCAGAGGGTGTCCCAGCAAATAGACAATCATGAAGGCAGCGTGAGTAGAAGCAATAGAAGAGCAGCGGGCTACAAAAGCAAGCTCCCACGGCTGAGCCAAGTAGAGTTTGAGAGTTGAGCAAGAAAGCTTGCAGGGAAGCATGGGCTTGTGGAGAATGCAAGAATAGGCACGAGTCCATAAAGACACACATGCAAAACAAGGCTTGACTGGGAACAACTAAATAGAAGAAGCCTCAAACAACGATGGACAAGAAGATCTGAAGCACTAAAGTAGAAAGATCCGAATGATAGCAGTGACCACGCAGCAGAAGTGCCTCCACGACCAAGCATACTGAAGCTACATAGCCGCGGTCATCCAATGAATGCCCTGGCTCGAACAAGCTCCTACGACATAGCTCTACCTCAAAGCAGCCTCCCGCTAGCCGACAATTCCAATCAGACGACGCCACAGCGACCAAGGCCGTGAAAGCCAACAGTGGCTCTATCATTACCTCCCCAAATTTTGAACTCAGGACTGGCTTCCCTACGTGTGTAGCGAGTAGGCGAAGCTGTTAAGCTACCAATATCCTCATCCTTGTTTTCAGAGTTCAAGCAAGGACTCTCTAGTAGCAGGTGCTGTCCGCCAGAAGATAGCCTACGACCGTCGGAATTGTACGTCGACAGACTGTTGCGAGTCTTTTGGGTAGCGCATCCAACCGAAGAGAGAGCATGGTGATGATGGACATGTAGCATCTCCATCAAAGAGCTTCTCCACAGCTTTCAACCACAAGCTTCAACATCAACGAGCTGGCTCAGCAACCTCTACACAGAGGGGTCTCCAACGACAATCAGCCATCCAAACGAGCAAAACGACTTGCAAGGGACCCCTAAGCTCCTCTCCAACGAGCATGCACTTCAGCCCAAGTTCTCCGTTGCCATGCCCACGCCTCCGACGTCGACGCAGAGAAGCAAGATTTTCTTCTTCTCTAAGGTTCACCACATTTTGACACGTGGCAGATAAGTTTTGACCTGGGTTAGCTCCAAGCAACCATGGGTTAATTGGTTTGGTCAGTGCTCTAGTCTATGCCACGTGGCAGATAAGGTTTGGTGTGGTTAAATTAAACCATGGTTAAGGCACATGGTTAGGGGTAGGATTAGTTAAGTGCCACCTAAGCACAGAGCCCCTTGTTAAGCACAGTATGGAATTCAACATGTGAATCCCTGTGCCACATCATCAAAGGCCCTTCTTCTTCACAAAAGCATCAACAAGCCATAACTTGCAATCCAAGAAGAATTTGCACACGCTCCAAAAAGGAAAAGTGATCGTCTTTTTGAGCTCTACACGCCTGTCAAGTCAAAATCATTGTATGCAATTAGACACTGCCAATATTGAAAGAAATCAATTGGTAAGACCTTTGCAACAAATGACAAATCAAAGCATGAATGCACACATCATTGTCAGAAGCATGCCAAAAGCACAAGTGCATGAGATGACCATAGCAGAAAGCATGGCATCCACACATAAAGCATTAAGGCACATGGAAGAACAAAGCATCATGCATCAAGCGAAGAAGACAACAGGATTATCATCAAGCCATGAGCCAAAAGGTGACATCAATGGAATGTATTGAAAAGCAAAAACCTTGCCAACCTTGCCTATGTTTTGTAATCAAACCTGACCACCTGAGAGTAGCTATGAAAGCACCCAGGGGAGGTATTAACATGTAAAAGCCACACTTGACCACCTTAAGTAGCAATGCATGCACTAAGGGGAGGTGATGGATTTGTAACTCACATCTAACCACCTTGCAGTAGCCAAAGGATTATGGCACCAAGGGGAGGTGTTGAGAGTTGTGGTGCCATAAGCACATGTAGAGCAAAGGTATGAGCAAAGGACAAGCTGCCACATGGCATGGAGGAGATATCCCACATGTGAGCAAGCAAATGGATGTAAGTACCCTCACCTATAAAAGGGAGGTTCATTTGAAGTAATTCAATCAAGCACTTTGCACTATCTCAAGATTCTCTTTATGAGTCCAAGCTAATCTATCTTGGAACCTAATTGACTTGAGATACATGTCATGAGCACTCTCTTCATCATGTCTCCACATAGGTTCCATCCACCTTAGAGTGCTCCATAGATCCTGAGGCACACATGTTTTGTCAATGATTGTTTTGGCTTTTTCCTTTGAGGTCCACAGTAGTGATCATTCAACTCTTCAATTCCTTGAAACTCATCGTTTTCATTATCAACAACTTGCACACAATCAATATGTTGCGTCTTTGGCCAAAATCTCTTATACATGCCCTCTACACTATTGTTTGGTTTATCAAGCTCATCAATCATGTTCTTCCAGTACTTCACTACCGGCTTGTAAAACTTTGTGAAAGATGCTTCTGGACCTTGCAGGTGCACCCATTTTTCCCAAAAGCGTACATACTCCTTGATACCAACTATTACATCTAAGTGATCCTTCACATACTTGAACATGGTTACACAAGGCGGCTCTCCACTTGGTAGCATTGGATGACCATTCGGATGTCTCTTCCACAACTCAATGCCACCTTCACTTGGTTGCCAATCTAATGATCGTGGATGCACTTTATATTGCATGATAGGAACTTCATTTCGCATAAAGAACCGAAATTAGAGAGGCTTTGGGTGTCCCACTAAAGAATCTTTCCCATCGCATAGGCATACATCAACATAGCTCTTGAAATCCCCTAGGGACTTCCATTACCAAAAATGGCATTGGAGAAGACTCCTCACATTGTCTAAAAGTATCCATGAGATGTGCAAATGTCAATGTTTGGCTAGTTCTTAACCTCTCTGGAAACCTACTAAACATTGCATCAATATCCTCATGTGTATGCCCAACCATCAAGAATCCCAATTGGATTGACTTGAAAATCCCTTGAGTAACAAGTAATGATAGGTATGCAAACAAGTACCTATTCTTGTTTTCAGTTCCACAATTATCCAACTGCAACAATAGGTGTTCGGGTAGTTTCTTATAAGGATTTTCTTGATGGGAACTTCCAAGTCCAAGGTCTTTGAATGTTCCACCCACTGCTCCAAGATGAAGTTGTTGCTTGCCATTAGAAACACAGTGAGAATCCAATGCTTCTCTTGAGGTTAGTGTGTTTAGGAGAGCGTTGTCAAACCTTGGCATCCCATCATGTACCAAATCTCCAAGTGCATGGTTATCAAATCTTTCAAGATTTCTCAAACAAAAAGCCAATGAACCAATTGTGAAGTTAGGATCCAATGGCCACAAGGATAAAGAAAAGTGACCATAACGTCCTTGACCATGTCCATGTGTTATCATGCCAGTCAAAGCCACTAGGAGCTGAAAGGATTTGTCTATGTCCTTTGAACAATTACATAATCTAGGGATGGCTGTCTTCTTTTGGTCCATCTTATCATGGATAATGCACAAGTATGTCTGAGGATACATTTCAGAAAATCTGCGCCAAGTGTAGTACACATTTCTACAACTTTTTTGTTGTAACATGTGCTTTCTTCTATCTTCCATCAACTTATTACATTCATTTTGGCATTTTGTCACTGCAAGCTGAGCCTTGATTGCACTACATAAACCACACTTAGAGAATTCACTTGTTTTTGACAAAGTTACATGCTTGAATTCAGAGTTCCATATGTGGTTGAACGTGGAAGTTGACATCTCCTTACAACCCAAACTATGCTTTAATTGCATGTTAACTTCATAGAGAATATCAACCTGCTTGTATACATCCGGTATCACCAACTGTGTTTCCCTTGATCCATCCTGAAGTGTTCTACTTTTGTGTGGCATACGCTGAGAATTGTTATCCATAAAATCTTGGATTATGGCTCTACCCAGTTCTGTGTGGTCCCAACCTCTCCACACGATTCCTTTATTACCATGTATGCACCTTCTATACCAATTTCAAATTGCTCCCTGTATCGATAAAATGTTGTTTTTGGAATACCATGCATTTCATACCATGCTCTACAACAAACTTGAATACCATTCAATGAAAAGACATATTTGAAGTGCCCATTGTCATCTTTTCGACAAGCAACCCCAAGAGTGTCATATACATAATTGGTGCAAGCCTCCAAACTTTGGCCCTAATACTCTATGCGTAATTTGGATATCATTTGATGATCGACAAATTGACAACAATTTTGTTTACAACAATCAATCATAGATACTTTTGTGACTGCATCCTTGTGAGTCTAGATGATGCTAATGGCATGCCATGTTTTTTAGCTTTCCTCTTTATCATGCAGTAACGCCTCTTTTTTGTGGATTTTTCCATTGGGTCCTCATCTTCCATGTGCTTTTTACTAGAACCACTTGGAGAATTCATGGTGTCATCGATTCTTAATGAAGTTCCATCTAAAAAGGTTATTTGTGCAATGGGCCATTTCATTAAGTGGATGGTATCAATGCCTGATACATCACTATGATACTTTTCAATTCCCACACCTAGATTACCTTTATCAAGCATCTCAAAATTTATAAGTTCAAATGGGTAGACATACAAAACAACACCCTCTGCAATGCTCTTGGTTTTCTGCTCATCCCATATTAAAACTTTCTTGTCCTTCCATGATTCTCGAATGGAAAACTCATCATATTCACATAGAGGTTCAACGTCAATGGTATTTGATGTTATATGATTCATTGGTACAATAGCTCCATTGACATTGTCCACACAACTCATTGATCGTGCTTTCCAACAAACAACACTACCCAAAGCCTCACAGACTAAGAATGCATCCATTGTAGCAAATGGAAGAAGTGCACTTTCATCCATACAAATATCGATTGCCACCGATACATTGTTTTCTCCCAAGGGCACACCTTGGCACATGTCATCATGTGATGTAGAGAATATTGTCCCAATGGCAACAATCTTTCCACTGACAAGCAAGTTGACTTTAAACCCCACTTTCAATGTGGCACCTGCATAGTACATAGCATTTGTTATAGTTCAATATTGATATCTGATGGTGTGACTTAGGATGAAAATGCTTTACAAGATTTCATTGCAAGACCAAATCTTCCTAAACCTTGGTGCTTTGAATTTTAGGTAGCAAAATTTGGCTACATGGCCAAATCTTCACAGACCATGGTGCTTTGAAAGGGAGATAGTAAGATTTGTCCACACAACCAAATCTCTCGAGATGCTAGTGCTTTCAAGAAGCCATCAAGATTTATCCACACATCCAAATCTACTTAGACCTTGGTGCTTTGAAAGAAGCCCACAAGATTTGGCCACATGGTGAAATCTCCCCAGACCCTGGTGCTTTCAACGAAGCCAACAAGATTTGGCCACATGGCCAAATCTCCTAAGACACTAGTGCTTTGAAAGAAGCAACAAGATTTGGCCACACGGCCAAATCTTCTCAGACCTTGGTGCTTTCAAAGAAGCTAGCAAGATTTGGATGCACGGCCAAATCCTTCGAGACCTTGGTGACTTCTTTCAAAGCACTGAGAAGATTTGGTTGTGGCGTTCTTTCAAACTTGGGGAGATTTGGTCGTGTGGCCAAATCTTATAGGCTTCTTTCAAAGCACTAGGGTATGGAGAGTTTTGGCCGTGCAACCTCCTCTTGCATGCTTCTTTCAAATCACTAGGTTCTGGGAGATTTGGCCGTGTGGCCAAATCTTTCAAAGCATTAGGGTTTGGGAAGATTTTTCCGTGCTACCAAATGTTGCTAGCTTCTTTCAAATCACTAGGAAGATTTGGCCACATGGCTAAATCTTCTTTCAAATCACTAGGAAGATTTGACCACATGGACAAATCTTCAAATGTTAAATTTGAAAATTGAAAATCCAGATTTAAAAATTTAAAGTTCAAAATTCAAAATTCAAAATTCAAAATTTAAAATAAAAAATTCAAATTTGAAATTTCAAAATTCAAATTTCAAGTTTCAAGTTTCAAAATTTGAAATTCAAATCTAGAGATCCTACTTTCAAAAAAATGGTACATGCTTTTCATGATTCACGCTATTACACTTTAAAATCATACTATTACTTTAAAAGCAAACCAGAAAATCTAAAACTATTAAAAAACCAAAACTTTAAAAGGCAAAGCTAAACAAACCTTTTAAACCAAGCATAAAAAGTAAACCTATGAGAAGGAATTGAATTCATCTTCATGGGGGATCAAGTGCTAGGCTCACCTTGTTCTCTCCCTTCATAGATCTCAAATGTGTAACTAGGGTGGTTTGAGAGCCTTAGGACAACGTCTTAGATGGGGTAGTTCTTGGAAAACACTCCTCCACCCTTGGTTAGCTAATTGCAAGCAAAAAAGTTCAAAACTATGTCAAAATAAGAGGTCCCGAGAGGCTCCCCATCCCAGTTCCAAACAGTGTGTACTTAACTATGTAGGTTTTAAACTTCCATTACCAATTCAACTCTCCATAGATTCCACATGCAATAGTTGGATTAGAAAGAGGTCCTTTTTTTTTTTTGGGTTGCTCTACATGCTTTTGGGGGGATTGCTCCTTCCCCCCAAAGCATGCTTTTTTGGGGGGATTGCTTCTTTCCCCCAAAGCATACTTTTTTGGGGGGGTTGCGTCTTCTTGCTCTAATCTTGGCTTGCTTCTTCTTGCTTCTTCTTCCTCTACCCACATTTGGGACCTCTCCTCCACAATCGCTGCTTCTTTCTCCTTCTCCACGTCTTGAGAGCGCTGCTCTTGCATTTTCCTCCGCACTGTTTCGGCCTATTCTTGCCTTCAGAACTACATGTTTCCTTCAATCGGCGCTACTCTTGCATTTTCCTTCGCACTGTTTCGGCCTATTCTTGCCTTCAGAACCATAGGTTTCCTTCAAATGACGAGGCTTCTTGGGTAGGCACAAAGGACAAGACAAATCTATTTCTTCTTCACAGGCCTCAGCAGGCCCATTCTTCTTTACTAGCATGACTGTCAATGAGGCTTCCGTTTCATCAACAATAGCCTCGAGCTTCTCCTTTTCCGAGTTAATCTTCCCACTTGCTCCTCGCTTCTGCCACGATAGTCTCCTCCTACGATCGCTCTTTCCTGCAAGTTCTTTCTCAGGCGAGTGCTTCTTGTCTTGTCCTGTCCTATTATCTGCAGGGTCCGTTCTATCTCCAAACAAGATCTCATCTAAATAATGGTCCAGTAAGTCGAGGATTTCGTCGATGGTCTCCCTATTGGGTGAGGCATTCCACCTGCTCTAGAAGTTGGAGTAACAGCCAAAGCAATCACACCCAACGGTGGGTTTATGAGTTGCAGCACTTGTCTTGGAAGACACAGCAGTCTTCCAGGGTTTCGAAACAGATTTACCCGAAATCCCCTCTTGATGCTCCTCTCTCCTGGTATAGCTATAGCTCCACTTTTCTGCTGGACGAAATCCTCTCTCCATGCTATAGCTACTCTCTCTATAGCTCCTATGATTGCTTGAAATCCAAAGAGCACAAGCTCACAAACAACAATGGCTACTCAATCATCCAAGTAAGAAAACGAAAGAAATCGAAAGTGTACCTAATTCATGCATATTCTCCATTTTTTCCATTTCAGAACACCACGATTTGAAAGAAAGAGTCTTGTAAAAGTAGGAATCTCGAAGTGTGATTTGAAAGTAGGGTCTTTAGTATATGATTTGACTTTCAGATCTTGAAATTTGAAATTTGAATTCTGTATCTAAGATTTTGAATTTTGAATTTTGAATTTTAAATACTGAATCTAAGATTTTGAATTTTTCAGATTTGAATTTTAAATTTTAAATGGGGAGATTTCGCCATGCGGCCAAATCTTCTGGCTTCTTTAAAAACATACAAGATTTGGCCATATGGCCAAATCTCCCTAGACCTTGGTGATTTGAAAGAAGCTATAAAGATTTGGCATCACAACTAAATCTTCCTAAACCTTGGTGCTTTGAAAAGATTTGGCCACACAACTAAATCTTCCTCGACACTCATGATTAGAAAGAAGATAGCAAGATTTGGTTGCATGGCCAAATCTCCCTAGACCCTCGTGATTAGAAAGAAGCTAGCAAGATTTGGCTACACAGCCAAATCTCCTTAGACCCAGGTGATTTAAAAGAAGTTAGAAAGATTTGGCATCACAACCAAATCTCCCCAAATCCTGCTGCTTTGAAAAGATTTGGCCTGGCCGCATAGTCAAATCTCCCTAAACCCTCGTGACTTATAAAAAGCTAGAAAGATTTCGCATCGAAGCCAAATCTCCCCAAACCTTAGTGCTTTGACAAGATTTGGCTGCATGGCCAAATCTCCCCAAACCTTGGTGCTTTGAAAAGATTTGGCTGCATGGCCAAATCTCCCCAAACCTAGTGCTTTGAAAAGATTTGGCTACACAGCCAAATCTCCCCAAACCTCGTGCTTTGAAAAGAATTGGCCACATGGCCAAATCTCCATAGACCCTTGTGATTAGAAAGAAGCTAGCAAGATTTGACCACACACAAATCTCCCCAAACCCTGGTGCTTTGAAAAGATTTGGCCGCACGACCAAATCTCCATAGACCCTCGTGATTAGAAATAAGTTAGCAAGATTTGGCTACACGGCCAAATCTCCCTAAACCCAAGTGGTTTAAAAGAAGCTAGAAAGATTTGACTGATTTGAAAGAAGCTAGCAAGATTTGGTTGCACAGCCAAATCTCTCCAAACCCTAGTGCTTTGAAAGAAGCCCACAAGATTTGGCCACAAGGCCAAATCTCCCCAAACTTTGGTGCTTTGAAAGAAGCCCATATGATTTGGCCACACATCCAAACCTCCCCTTCCAGTGCTTTAAAAGAAGCCCATAAGATTTGGCCACACGGCCAAATCCCCCTAGTGCGCCAAATCTCCCTAGAATCTAGTGCTTTCTCAAATCTACTACTATGTCTAGTGTCAATTCTAGATTCTATTTCAGATATGTTTATCGATAATGTGTTTTGCCTAACATTAAAGATTATAAAGATGATAGTTTGTATATTGCTTGGGTTTTTTACAGGAAAGACACAAATGTGAAGAAGGTTGAGAAAGTTGTAAGTGGATTTGGAGAAAAAAGCATACCTTGGTACTTTGACATATATAGTATTGAGGGAGCACAGTTGACACGAGTTCACTTATTTGTTTTGTTACCTAATAAAAGTGCATACACGTGTTAGATCGGTACATCAAATCATTGAAGATGTGGTTGGAAAAGAGGGAGATATTGGATTGTTGATCATTATAAATCAAAATAAGAAGTTTCTCTTGGATCCCAGCGATTATGAAGCATCTCGTATGAAGTCTAATGTAGATGACAACATGCACTCAAGAGGCTGGATAAGTGTTGAATCAATTGATGGAAATGAAATTGACAGAGTGACAACAATCATTGAATCATATCGTAAAGTTTCAGCAACATTAAAGAAGCATAAGAGTGGGGAAGATAGTGGGGAAGGAACAAAGAAAGGAAAGTCGACTATGGTTCAAGCACCAGGTGGTAGCGGAGAAGGGGCAAAGAAAGGAAAGCTAACTATAGTTGATGTACCACAAGAAGGAACACCTCCAGAGGGTATGCTAGCAGTTGTGGAAAGAAGCAGTGGTAGTGAATTGGAGCCAAGTGGAAAGGTCATAGGAAAAAAAGGGCAAAAGAAACCATCAGGCTTGGTGGAATATGAAAAATACTACCCATTCGGGTTGCATGCAACATTTCCAATTCCAGTTGCAAGATGTCAAAAAGCTCCTCCAAGCTATGTATATAGAGGGTTGAACAAAGAGCATGTGGAGAAGCTTGCTGCAGACTTCGATTATAACTCTAGGGCTCCTGCTGTTGTAGCGGATTTAATGCCTTTCAATCCTGAAACAAAGCAGCCCTTGGAAAGGGTAGATAAAAAGGATTTAATCAAGTGCCACTACTGGATACTATCTAGACAACATTCAATATATGCTGCTAAAATATTCACATCTAATGATGATAACAGCACAGCCCAAAGAAAGGACTACTACCCCACCCGCCAGGTGAGGATTGTAGTGAATTGTCCCGCATGCTTTTGTGTGGAGATATCAAAGATGGCAAACCTGGAGTCTCAAAATATCTTGAGACAATTTCCATACATTGATATACTTAAGCAAGTGAGGGGACAATGGATTCTCTTTAACAGACCCAAGAAAGCACAACAAGGGCTTGCAGAAAGGACATCCAGATTGTGAGAATTGGGATGTAAGTACATATTTTAATTATGAATCATTTTTTACAAGTCTGTTTTGTTAATTATTGCATTCTAATGGATTCATATATTTTGCAGGCTTTCATTGACACTGGCAAGGTAACATTGGGCAATAGCTTTGCCATGAAGGATGTACATATGATAATCACAAGCAATGCCATTTATGATGGTTGGATCTCCATCCTTGAGGATTACATTGCAGGCAAATATTCACAAGATGGAAAATGCCGTAGGCAACCCACAGTCTCAATGTTTAGATGCTTGCGTGGATTGAGTGATGATCAAATTGGTCAAATTCAAAATGACATTAAGGAAGGTAGAGTAGTCATAGCTAAAACAAAGACTGATGCCATGATTCTTGATATTGAAGGACGAGCTATGCAGATCAAGAGAGATGCTGCACTACAAGAAGAACTTTATATGTTTATATTAGCAGAACGGCCTTCTTTAATGTTAAAAAATTGGGATGAGTGCAGATTACATTTTAAAATTACTCCAGAATTGTATCATCAGATTCGTGGTTGCTCTGACTCATGGTTAAAAGTGAAGCTTCAACAGGGCAAGGAAACTCCACCATTGCCTGATGCTACAAAGGGGTATCTGAGGTAGATTATGGGACAAAGTGAAGGTGCAAGTCATGGACTAAATTCCACCCGGCCCTGGAGGCTCTACACAGTCAGTTCAAACATGGGGGGAATGGAATTTATACATAATGTGTACCAAGAGCCAATGGCAATAGGGGTTGCCTTTTTGGATGTAATGTATGGACCAAGCAGAAGTAGAAATTGGACCGAGGATTGCTTTTAGTGTTTGTTGAAAAGCTTGATGACAATTGCTTCTCCCCGAGTGCAATTCCTTCTTGTGGTGTTCTTGACCATGGATCATGTATCATGTTTGAAGAATGCATTAAATAAAGACATGCGGACAATATAAAATACACTTCGGTTGCCTTAATTTTGAAACTGGAGATATATTTGTCATTGGATCTATGGATGGCTTAATTACTTGTGTACTGGTAAGCAAGCAAAAGCATTTCAACGATATTCAGTGCTATACCAATGCACAATGTAAGCCATCAATATATGTTGCAGATGAAAAATATGAAAAATCAAGTGGTGCAGAAGAATCAAGTGATGAGGATGATGATGACGAGGATGATGATGATGAATTTGACATTGAATTGTCCTTGAAAAGAAAACATTCAAGTATCATGAAAGACATGATCATGGGTTTCTGTCGAGAAGATGAGTATGTATTGGACTTGTTCTCTAAGGGGCTTGCTGCAATAGAGTCTCTTTCTTGTAAGAGGCATGTTGTTTCAGTTGTTGATACTTATGAGGAGTTGGCAAAGGCTGAAAGTATATGTTGAACACATGCTTATAGTAATCATGAAATTCGACAATGGGTTGGCTTGCAAGAACCAATATTGGCAATAGAGGGGGTACCAAAAGAAGATGATACAAATAAAGGTGGAGGGGATAAAGAAATTGATACCATACTAGGACAAAAAGAGCTTCAACCCTTCAATGAAGAGCAGCGTGAGCATTTACAAAAACACGCTTCAAAGTTTTGGGAAATAGAAGAGGAAGCAATAGGTCCTTGAAATTGTCCTTTTATATGGTGTTCGTGTTTTCCATATGTTATCTTGCTATATTCTCCATATGATGTTTAAATTTTGTTCCAAAGATCTTTTAATATTACTTGGAAATTTCTTCTATCTCATTGCCATAATTCAAACATTCATATGTATTCTTGAATATGTTTAATTTTCTATATTTCATGAAAAGATGTGTTTGCATGTTGTAATACCTTCGGAGTGTGATACACATCCAAATTTATTTATGAGTTCATAAATGTTAAAAAGTGTGTTGAGTCTTGATCGTGATAAATGAATTAGTGTAAATTATTGTTTCTATCCTTATTCACTTCATATGAATGCTCAAATATGTTTTGGCCACTTGGCCAAATCTTTTCTTAGTGGGAACACTCGGGCAATGCTAGATAATGTTGGACTCCATGTTGAGAGTTCACGCTCAACATCATGTGATCATGTGTGCATAGCACCATCACGTGATCATATGTGCATAGCACTAACCTTATAGAGTGCTATAAAGGAAAGGGTTATATCCCCTAACCCTAACCCTAAAAGGGTTTGTATATATTCTATTTTTTCAACTAAATCTAGTGTACAGTTAGTCATTTGTGGTGTGCTCTCTAGCTGTGCCCTCTCTCCTCATCTCCACTCTTCTCCTCTCCCCTCTTCATATTTTGTCATGGTATCAGAGCTCCCTTGCCTTCCCTGAGGCATTATGATTCCTGAGAGTGATTGAGAGATTGTGAGATTGAGAGTTCTCTTGAGTGATTGTGAGATCCTTCCCTTCACTTTTGTTGAGAGAAATTTCCGTCCATTAAAAGAAATTTCCGTCATTGTTCTTGAGAGATTTCCATTGTGACAAAGAGAGTGCTTTACTTGTGAGGTATTCTTCCCTTAACTGAGAGAGATATAGGGAGAAATTCTGCTGTGATAATGTATGAATAGAGTCTTGTTTGAGAGATAGAAAGCTTAATGATGTTAGTGGATATAGCCACGCAGCTCCTCGAGAACTGATTCAGCTGGTCTTCAAAGCTCACGAGAGCTCTCCACGGCCAGCTACAATGCCAATGCTCCAAATGTATCTCCGAAGGCCAACCTTTCTTTGGGCACCTTAGCCCATCAACGGCTTCACGGTAGCAGCTCCAGCTGCAATATCCACAACCGGACCTCATGCACTGGCGACTCGCAACAAACAGCTGTGGGGGTTAAAGGTCACTCTGCCTTAACCCCGGTTATGTACAATACTCAAACACATATATAAATGAATGAAAAAGAAGATTAGGGTGGTTCTGCACCCACCAAACTTGTGTGGCTCTCTGTCTCTCTCTCTCTCCTTCTTTCGTTCTTGCTTCCGTTGAGAGCACTCTCAACTGGTATCAGAGCCAGGGTGATCTAGCTGAGCGTGTGTGAATGCTTGAAGCTCAGCAGCTCTGTGGGAGGAAGGAGAAGCTGTGTGGGAAGCTTTGTGGGTGACTTTACTTGCATCCGAGTGTGCAGAGACCTTGGAGGAACCTTTGGAAAAGTCACTTTGGCTTTACGAAGTGGTTTTGAGAGCCTATTAAGTGGTTTGAAAGAAAAAGTCGTTTTTTGAGCTTTTCCCTGTTCCGTTCGATGACAGAGACTCCGTATTGACTTGTAGAGGCAACTATTGCTTGCTTTTGGTGTCCACATTACTTCAGGAGCTTGGAAACACCTTCATTTTTGAATCTGGGATCATTTCATTGGATTTCTGACTCACTGTGTCAGTTCCTGCGTTTTTTGGCTGGGTGTTGGAACTCAAGTTTGGAGCAACCATTTGCAGATCTGTCAGTTCCAGTGGACTCAGGAGGTCCTAAAACTTCTATGTTGCTCATCATTCGCACTCCGGTGGAGTTTACAAACAGCTCTGTTTCCAAAAACGTTTTTTAGTCCATGTGTTCGACCCAGTGATTGAGACCACGGTTTCCAAATTCGTCTGTCCCATTGCGTTCCGGACGCCCAAAAACCCCTACCTATCAGTTCTTATGCGATTCGGTGGAGGATTTTCAGAGTTATAGATCTCTGTGTATTCGATTTCGTCTCTCTGTTATGCATTTTTCATTCTAAGGTTTTGAAACCTTAGATTTATGCCACATGGCAGTGGATAAGTATTAACTCCCATTTCTCACTCATCGGTTGGGATTTTGGAGTTCTGGCAGAAGAGAGATATTTGCAAATTTTCTTGCTGAGTCCGATTATGCAATGGCGCCCATGTTTTGAGGCATCTCAAGTTCTATTTTCAGTAGCGGTCATTACCGTGGGACGATGATTTCTTGAGCATACCTTATGCAGATCACTCTGGTTGCAGTTTGAGCAGTGTGCGCTCATTCGTGGTATGCATTGGGTTGCAGTGGATGATTTATAGGCCATTTGGATGCATTGCGGTCCTTATTGGATGCACTGATAGGCCCAAATTGCCTTGTGGGATGCTATTTTTTATGGACGCTTTGCACATGGATGCTATTTTAAGCTGAGGGACAGCTTTGACACATTGCAGGTGATGCACTGATAGTGCTATGCTCTCTTGGATGGGATATTATTGATGCATATGCCAGTGGACGGTGTTTATGTTTGAGTCATTTGGCACTTATTGGCATTTTCTTTTGGGCCAGATTTGCTCATATGGATGCATAGTATATGCACATGAGTCAGATGCATCTTTTGATGCTTTGAGCTTTGAGTTTTGATGACATTTCACTCTATTGTGGCATACACATTTGGGTGCACCTGGTATTTGGTGTGATTCTCTCTTGCAGGCACTAGCATTTGGGATTTTGTTTCATTTGCATCATGGCATCCTCTTCCATGTCTGAAAAGGAGTTTTTCAACATTAAAAAGTTTGATGGGACAAACTTTTCTTTGTGAAAAGAACAAATAAGGGATGTGCTTATTCAAAAGAAGCAAATTAAACCCTTGGCAGGGATTGAAGCTAAGCCTGTAAATATGTCTGAGGATGATTGGAATGAGTTGGATGCATTAGCAAAGTCTACTATTAGACTTCATCTTGCAGAGTCAGTTTATTTCATAGTAGTAAATGAGCAGACTACAGAAGATTTGTGGAAGAAACTGTGTGCCACTTATGAGAAGGAAACTGCCTCCAATAAAGTTTACCTCATGAAGAGGTTGTTTGAGCTGCAGATGAAGGAAGGGGTCTCCATTGCTTCTCATTTGAATGAATTCAATATTATTTTCAGCAAGCTTCAGGCTCAGAAAATGAATTTTGATGCGGAGACTAAGGCAATATTTCTCTTATGTTCATTGCCATCCTCATGGGATACCTTTCGTACAGCTGTCAGTAACTCTGCACCTGGTGGAGTACTGAAATTTGATGATGTTGTGGGTAGCTTGTTGGCCGAGGAGATTAGACGGAAGTCTATGGATGGCAACAAGCAGGATGCAGCCTTAAATGTGCAAAGGGGCAGATCACAGTTTAGGGGGAAGTCCCAAGAAAGAGGGAAGTCTCGTAGCAAATCCAGGGCACGAAACATTGAGTGTTACCATTGTGGCAAGAAGGGCCATATGAAAAAGGATTGCTACAAGCTGAAAAGAGAGCAAAAGGATAAGAAAAAGAATGCAAATTGGGGTGCAAATCAAAAGGAAGAGAGTCCAAGGGAGGAGAAAGGAAAAGTGAAGATCGAGGAGATCAATGCAGTCACACATGATAGTGATAATGACGTTCTCTTCATGTCTAGTTTATCTATAGAGTTGCTTGCCACTTCAGATGATGCATATTCCCAGGATTGGATTTTGGATTCTGGTGCTTCATTCCATGTTACTCCCCATAGGGAATGGTTCTCCACTTATGACAGTGGAAAGACAGGTTGTGTGCATCTTGGAAATGACTATGCATGTGACATAGTGGGAGCAGGTGACATAAAGTTTTCTTTTGAAAATGGGTCTGCATTTGTTTTGAAACATGTGAGACATGTGCCTAAGTTGACCAAGAGTCTTATTTCAGTGGGTCAGCTAGATGATGCTGGTTTTCACACCACTTTTGGCTTTCAGAGTTGGAAAATTCAGAAGGGCTCTATGCTTTTGGCCAGGGGTGCCAAGTGTGGGACTTTGTATCCGTTATGAAACTCTTATGCCATTTGGGTTATGTACCGCATTTGAGTTTCTCTGATTTTGAATTTTGTGAGCACTGTCTCTATGGGAAGCAAACTAAATCAGCCCATAAAAGAAGGGGAAAGAAAGAGTTTGAAATGCTTGATTTGGTGCATTCAGACGTATGTGGTCCCATGCCTACACGGTCATTAGGCGGGGCTGAATACTATGTGACATTCATTGATGATGCAACTAGGAAAGTGTGGGCTTATGCTATAGCTCGGAAGAGTGATGTGTTCCAGGTATTTCAGAAATGGCTGGCCTTGGTTGAGAATCAGTCAGGTAGAACGCTTAAATGCCTACGGACTGACAATGGTGGAGAGTATCTCTCTCATGACTTTCAGCATTTCTGTGATACACGTGGGATTAAAAGGGAGCTCACATCCCCTCGCACTCCAGAGCAAAATCCAGTTGCAGAAAAGATGAACCGTACCATTCAAGAAAGGTTGCAATGCATGCTTTCCAATGCAAGTCTTTCTGGTGGTTTTTGGGCTGAGGCAATGAAGACTGCAGTGCATGTGATCAATAGATCACGTAGTAAGAGTTTGGATGGTGGTATTCCTGAAGAGGCATGGAGTGGCAAGAAGCCCTCTTACTCTCATTTGCATATATTTGGGTGTGAGGCATATGCACCTGTGCCAAAAGAGCTTCGAAAGAAGCTAGATCCTAAGTCTAGGAAATGCATCTTTCTGGGTTATGGTGAAAGTGGAGAGATGGGCTATCATCTCTGGGATCCAGAAGCAAAGAAGATCATACACAGCCATGATGTGGTCTTCAATGAGAAGAAGATGCATAAGGCACCCATGAGGGATGTGGAAATGAGGAGAATCACTTTCCAGGATGTGAATCCACCTGCATATGTTGATAGACAGCAAGCTGTCCATGCACCAAATGTGCAAGAAATGGTACCACCAAGTACTCCCACAGGTATACAATCAAGGGTAGATGATGAATCATCTATTGGTGGAAATAATGAGCCAAATGTGGCTGATATGCAGGTGGGACAGCAAGCTGAAATGCTCTTGAGAAGATCATCTAGAGTGTCTAGACCGCCTGATAGGTTTGTTCCAGGGGTAGACTATGTGATGCTTACTGATTGCGGGGAGCCTTCTTGCTACAGAGAGGCTATGATGCGTGAGGATCAACGCAAGTGGAAGTATGCTATGCAATCAGAGATGAGTTCACTTATGAAGAATAAGACTTGGGACTTGGTTTCTTTACCACATGGAAAGAAAGCATTGCCATGTAAATGGGTCTACAAGATGAAGGTCACAGGTGATGATGTGCCTAGGTACAAGGCCCGTTTGGTCGCTAAAGGGTTCAAGCAAGAGAAGGGTGTGGACTTTGATGAGATATTCTCTCCAGTTGTGAAGATGACCACACTTAGATGCATGCTTGGACTAGTGGCATCAGAGGATATGGAGCTTATGCAAATGGATGTCAAGACAGCTTTCTTGCATGGGGATTTGCATGAGGAAATTTACATGATGCAGCCGGAAGGCTTTGAAGAAAAGGGCAAAGAGCATTTAGTTTGCAAGCTGAAGAAGAGTCTCTATGGTCTTAAGCAAGCACCTAGAGAATGGTATCAGAAGTTTGATGCTTTCATTCGGTCCCAGGGTTTTAGAAGGAGTGAAATTGATCACTGCCTCTACACTAAAAGGGCTAAGGATAGTAGCCTGATAATCCTGGCACTATATGTGGATGATATGCTATTGGCTAGCAAGAATACTTATGAGCTAGATGCATTAAAGGCCAAGTTGCATGAGGCCTTTGATATGAAGGATTTGGGATTTGCAGGTCATATTCTTGGTATGCGCATGACGCGTGATCGGAGTAGGAAACTCCTTTGGCTTTCACAAAAAGAGTATGTTACAAAAGTATTGCAACGTTTCAATATTGAGGGGGGGAAGGCAGTGAGTACTCCATTGCCTCCATATGTGAAACTGAGTCATCATACAGATAGTCCCAAATCAGATGAGGAGAGGGCCATGATGGCCAAGGTTCCTTATGCATCAGCGGTTGGGAGTCTTATGTATGCTATGATAGCTACTAGACCAGACATTGCATTTGCAGTGGGAGTTGTTAGCCGCTATATGGCTAATCCAGGAAAGAGGCATTGGGAGGCAGTTAAGTGCATCATGAGGTACATGAAGGGTACCAAGGAGATGTGCATCTGCTTTGGTAAAGGAGACATGCGTGTACTTGGGTACACAGATTCAGACTATGCAGGGCATGTGGATAGTAGGAGATCCACTTCTGGTTATGTGTTCACCTTTGCAGGTGGTGTAGTGTCGTGGATGTCTCGTGCACAGAAGTGCGTTGCTTTGTCTACCACAGAGGCTGAGTATGTTGCAGCCACAGAGGGTTGCAAGTAGGCTATATGGCTTGATCGGCTAGTGGGAGATTTGGGGATTCATACAGGTGTACCGACATTGCATAGTGATTCCATGAGTGCTATTCAGCTAGCACGGAATCCGGTCTTTCATGCAAAGACCAAACACATTGAGGTCAGGTACCATTTCATCAGGGCGGTACTTGAGGACAAGCGCATAGAGCTTGTCAAGGTTAATACAGATGATAACCCTGCAGATATGCTGACAAAGAGTCTACCTAGTCAGCGGCTTGAGTATTGTCGTGTATTGATGGGCATTGGATAGTATGCTCACTGGTTGTTCTCCCTTAAAGGCACATTGTCCTTTAAGTGGGAGGTTGTGGGGGTTAAAGGTCACTGTGCCTTAACCCCGGTTATGTACAATACTCAAACACATATATAAATGAATGAAAAAGAAGATTAGGGTGGTTCTGCACCCACCAAACTTGTGTGGCTCTCTGTCTCTCTCTCTCTCCTTCTTCCATTCTTGCTTCCGTTGAGAGCACTCTCATCAGCAACCCCTAAGCTTCATCAGCTACACGGCCGACCACACGCAGCAGCTCTACCATCCAACTTCTCCAACATAATGGCCACTGCTTCTCCAACACACACAGAGCTAGCTGACAAGCAAAGCTCGGGCTAGCTCCTACGTAGCCAACAGTGGCTACTCAACAAAGATTTGTAGCACCTCTGTGGCAAATGGTCTAGCAAACACTGTGCCATCAGCTTCACAGCAAAGATCTCGATAGCACCTCCACGAGCAGCATCCCAGCGCCAATCTCCTCGGCTCCTGTATCTTGGGCAGCTCATTTGCAAATCCGAACGGACGACGACATCTCAGATGGGCTACCAAGCTCATACGCAACTAGCTCTACAATTAGCCACGGGCACTGGCTCTCCAATGCAAGTGCATACCCATGACTCTCAGCGCAGGCTCTACAGCCCACGACAGTCCCTGCATGACCACCGGGACCAAAGAACTCCTTCACGGTTTCGCACAACTAGTTGACGTCTCTCCTACCACACCATAGCTCTAGTTTATAGCAGCGCCTGACTTTTACAATAGCACCATGCCAAGGATTCCTGCACAACAAGCTCCATCTATGGCTCCTGCAAACAAAACTTGCCAGCGAGCGCCTCCAAACGACGAAGCCCAAAAGCCAACACTCTTTCGGTCGCTTTTGCTCCTCCACGAGCTCACGGACTGCAGCGCAAGCTTCCAGTTGCCACCGTCTCCATCGTCCACCATCACAGGAGACGACGATGGAATCTTTGAGATTCCGTCAAAATCTCAAAAGATTCTAGCTGCCAATACAACGACATGTGGCAGATAGGCCTTGACTCCAATTAGGTTAGTGGAACTTGGGTTTAGTCACTGGTTAAATTTTTGACACGTGGCAATACCTTAACGTTTTGGATTGCTCAAGGTCAACACAATTGGGTTTGGTCCACAGATTGCCATGTGGCAATCTTATCCCACCCAAGTGCCATGTCACCACATTATCCTGACACGTGGCAACCGACTACCACATCATCACCTTATCTCCAGCTGCCACATCATCTTGCCACATCAGCAAGCACGATTATTTACCATGTCACCACCCAACTGAACTGCCACATCATCAGTGCCATGTAGGCAAGCCACATCATCCTGCCATGTCACCACTACCACGTCATTCTGCCACATCATTTTGCCACCTCATCAGTGCAACCTCACCTGCCACCTCATCACTACCACATGGCAGTCCCTTGACAGGCACAGTCCCTTGTCAAGCACACTGTGCACACAGTTGCCACCTTAGCGTAGAGCTTCATAGGCACACCTCTTGCTAGGCATAGTGCCACATCATCACTGCATGTGACTCATAGTGACACATCTTCATTGAGCACATTTGCACTCCTTTTGCCCCTCCACCTAGATCAAGTCGTATCTCTTGATCCAGGAAGAATTTGAGGGCACTCCAAAAAGGAAAGTTGCTCGTTTTTTCATGCTCTACACGCTTGTTACATCATGCGCACATTTGACAAAACCACTTCCTTCACGCACATTTGCCTCTACATCGATGCATCTGACCCAGCACTTAAAAAGAACAAAAGAAAAGGAATTATTTGCTGTTCTTTCATCGATCAATGGTTGGTTTAGATCTAGATCAGAGTAGACTAGATCGCCATAGAGGGGGCACTTTGAATCCCCCAAATTGCCAATCTAAGCCATGCCTGAAATTCCCGACTAGTACCTACTCAGAGTCAGTCCATACGCTCACATCTGATTTCACATCATTATATTACTTGAAACCTTACGTTCATCAGTTTAGTGAGCAGACTTCAGAGTTCAGAGGCATTGCAGATTGATTCAGTGGGTAGATAGAATTTGATTTCACACACACATGCCACCATTGTAAAGCCTATTCGGCTATCTCACGGCATCGTGCACATCATTTTCAACCTTGTAAAGCCTCTTGGCTATTACTAGCATCATTGCCACAAGCCTTGTAACACAGATCAGATTTTATATACTGCAGTTCTATCTTCACCGATGGTTAGATTTCACTTGGCATCTTCAGTGTATTTGCAGTTGATTCATACAGAGATTTTCAGGACACTTTTTGAGTACATTTTTTGCACCATGTCAACTAGCAACCTCAATCTGGAGGCATCTTAGCTAGCTAAGTTAGACAACTCCAATTACAGTACATGGAAATACCGAATGGAGACCATTCTTGTGCTTCAAGACAAATGAGAGTATGTTGATGGGTCTACACCTAGACCATTTGCCGATTCAGCCACCAGTAGCTCTACTCCATCTGTTGTCACAGCACCAGCAACGGGATCTACATCAGGATCTACATCTACACAAACAGTTTCCGCACTAGTAGTAGATCCTGCCATTGCTCGAGCTCAAGCACAATGGGATAAGAAAGACAAGTATGCCCATCACCTAATCAAGCAGAATGTGCAAGATGTCATGCTAGGACAACTCAACATAGTCAAGACATCAAAAGAAGCATGGGATATGTTCGCCGCTCTCTGAGTCCAAGAACACATCCAGGATTCTCACCCTGAGAAACCAAATCAACCAGAGTTTCCGCAACAGCAGTGAAATCGGTCATGCTTATGTACTCCGCATCAAAGACTACAACAATCAACTTGCAGCAGCAGGAGAGACTATGAATCCTACAGAAATGGTTCAAGTAATCCTGAATGGACTAGGAGAAGGATATGAGAATCTAGTCTAGAGTATTGCCATCCAACAGCAAATTCCAACACTGGAAGAACTTCAGTCAGTTCTACTTGGTGAAGAACTCAGGACTCAGGCCATTCAAGCACGTAAAGGTCATTCTAATGATAAGACATTCACAGCTTCAGACAGAAGCAGAGGCAAAGGCAGAAACAGAGGTAGATCATACAAGAAAAGTGGTAATCATCAACAAAATCAAAGTCAGCATCAACATCAACATCAGCATTAGCATCATCCTCAGCAAAATCAGAATCAGCAAAGAGGAAATCATTTTAATCGAGGAAGATTCCAAGGATGAGGGAATGCATCCACCAATGTGTCAAACATTCAGTGCAACTACTGTCACAAGTTTGGACACTATGAAAGAGATTGCCACAAGAAGTAGTACGACCAAGGCGGTCAATCCAACAGTAATCGAGGGAATTCCCGAGGAAGAGGAAATCATCGTGGTGGACATTCTAGTCACAGTCATTTTGCAAATGAACATGGAAATATGTTTCTTGCAAGTGAGGAATTGCATCAGACTGATACAATGCACCTAGACATTGATTTTTATCCCAAAGAGGATTTCGGCTATCAAGTCGACCAAGTGGAACAAGATCCTTGGTACATAGACAATGGTGCATCATCTCATATGACAAATCATCAGGAATGGTTCACAGAGATGAAACCATTGGAAGGATAGAAAAATGTCATCTACACAGCAGACAATACACCGAATCCAGTTCAAGGGACAGGTGTTATCCCTATGAACAATTTCACTGGTACAAAAGGATTAGTCAAAGATGTGCTCTATGTTCCGAAGCTCAGCAAGAACCTTTTGTCAGTAGGTCAAATGACGGAACACAATTACAAAGTCATCTTCAATGGTGATGAATGCACTATCAGAGACAAATCCAAAAGATGTCAGCTAGTAGCAAAAGGTGTCAAGGAAGGACGCTTATACAGAATGCTAGCTACAGTACTAGATAAGCATGCCATGTTAGCTCAAATGCAACAGATGCCACTATCTGCAAAATGGCACAAGAGATATGGTCATGTCAATTTCAAGTACTTGTTAGATCTAAGGAATCAAAATATGGCAATTGGGATTCCGAAGCTATAGTTTCTTGGAAAAGTTTGTGAAGCATGCTACTTTGGCAAACAAAAGCGAACCAACTTTGTCAGAAGTACCTCTCGTGCACGAGGTTTTCTTGATTTGATACGTACAGATGTATGGGGTTATATGCCCAGACCCGCAGCCCAGACCCGCAACATCAATGGTTCACTTTATTACTTGACCTTCATCGACGACTATAGTAGATATTGTTGGGTCTACATTCTGAAACAGAAATCTGAAGTGTTTTTCAGATTTCAAGAATTCAAAGCCATGGTAGAAAACCAGACAGGCAGAAAGATCAAGGTCATGAGATTAGACAGAGGAGGTTAATACATGTTTTCAACATTCATGAACTTTTGCAAAAATCATGGCATACGAAGACAATTCACATGTGCAGATACTCCTCAGCAGAATGCAATAGTTGAAAGGAAGAATGGGACTTTAGCAGACAGTGCTAGAGCAATGCTTAGTGAAAAGCATCTTCCGAATCAGTATTGGGCAGAAGCAATAGCTACAGCAAACTACTTGCTTAATCGGCTTCCTACCGAACTGATATAGGGTATGACTCCCTATGAAGCATTGGGCATCTTCGCATATTTGGTTGCATAGCATATGCCCACATACATGATGATCATCGCAGGAAATTGGATGCAAAGTCACGTAAATGCGTCATGGTTGGCTACAGTGAAGAAAGCAAAGCATACAAATTGTATGATCCCATCAACCGCAAAGTCATTATCTCCAGAGATGTAATTTTTGATGAGGAATCAGAATGGAAAACCTCACCTACACAGGAGATAGAAGCATCAACTTCACAGTCATCTACAGAATAGGTTGATGAAGAAGAGCAAGAATTGCCAGCAACACCCCAAGCAGCGCCACATCAGCTCAGACGGTCTACTAGGGAAAGTAGACCACCAGCTAGATTGACATATGCTCAGAAAGGCAAAGCAATTCAGGTGGAAACCACCAACTATTCTCTTATGACTACCATCATGGCTACAGAAGAGCCAGTGTACTTTGAAGATGTAGTAGACAAGCCAGAATGGCAAACTGCTATGAATGAAGAAATGGATGGTTTGTATAAAAATAACACTTGGGAATTATGCGACCTTTCACCAGGAAAGAAGGCCATAGCCAACAAATGGGTATACAAAGTGAAGTACAATCCAAATGGCAGTATTCAGAGATATAAAGCCAGATTAGTTGCAAAAGGATTTGCACAACAATATGGTCAAGACTATGATGAGACTTATGCTCCAGTAGCAAAGATGGATTCCATACGGTCCTTGATATCACTAGCGACACTCAGTAAATGGAATGTGTATCAACTCGATGTCAAGAATGCATTTCTCAATGGTTATCTAGACGAGGAAGTCTACATGCAACAACCAGCAGGTTATGTTGAACCAGGAATGGAGAACAAGTTTTGCCATCTCAAGAAAAGTCTCTACGGCTTAAAGCAAGCACCTAGAAGTTGGAACAATAGAATTGAAAAGTATTTTTCTGATCTGGGATACATGAAGTCTAATGGAGATCATACTCTCTACTACAAAGTTCAAGGGGAAGACATTACTATTGCACTTTTGTACGTAGATGACCTGATTGTGACAGGAAGCAAGGATAGCTTCATCAGAAAATTGAAACAAGACTTATCTGCAGAGTTCAACATGAAAGATCTTGGACTTATGCACTATTGTCTTGGAATTGAGTTTTGGAGAGATTCAGATAGCACATTGATATCAGAGAGCACTTCATCAGAGAAAGAGTGTTACTTGGTGACATCACACTACAACATTGTGATAGCAAAGAGAATGTTGCAGACATCTTTACCAAACCACTCGGTAAAGAGCTATTCGAGAAACACCGACTAGCTCTTGGTTTGACGCAGATGAAGGACATTCCCATTAAAGGGGTGTGATGGAATGTAATGTTCAGTCCTTCTTCGATTCCCCAGAATCATCATCTTGAGGGAAGGCCTACTTCATGATGTTGATCTTGAGGGAAGGTGTTGAGAGTTCACGCTCAACATCATGTGATCATGTGTGCATAGCACCATCACGTGATCATATGTGCATAGCACTAACCTTATAGAGTGCTATAAAGGAAAGGGTTAGATCCCCTAACCCTAACCCTAAAAGGGTTTGTATATATTCTATTTTTTCAACTAAATCTAGTGTACAGTTAGTCATTTGTGGTGTGCTCTCTAGCTATGCCCTCTCTCCTCATCTCCACTCTTCTCCTCTCCCCTGTTCATATTTTGTTACTCCACTCTATCTATTACGCAAAGGTTTTTGGCATTGTAAGGATATGTAGTTTTGGGGATTAAAATAACTTGAAAGGGTATAGATTCAACAACTTTAGTGGGTATACTAAGCATATGAACATGAATGCTTTCTTTTTTTTAGTATTCCAATTTTGTTTTAAAAAAGAAAAACATGAATGCTTTCAGACAAACAAATTGCTTTGAGAGCACACAACCTAAAGTTTGACAATTTGGTTTTCCATCTCAATCTTCAGTTTGTTTTTACTTATGAATTTCATTTCCTTGTTTATCAATAGATATTGGCCATCTCAATTTCACATCGCTAGAAGCATTGCCTGTACATGTGACACCGGATCCAATGATTCGTTATGTGCCTAATTTGAACATTAGCACGCAAGTTCCAAGCTCAACATGGTTGATTGAAAATGTGAGGATGCAATGTCTGGAGTTAATGTTCCATTGACAAATGTGGATGCAAGCTTAGAAGGTAAAGGAGAAGATGCAATGTCATTGTATAAAGCCAAGGTGCAGGAAGAAATCTTAGAAGGTAAAGGAGAAGACATAATGTCACCCTCTGAAATAATGTCAAAAGAGGTGATAACAAAAACAAGACTAGCAGTGATAATAGATTTGAAAGGGTTATTGCTCGAGCGTTGTTTTCGAAGTCAAATAAACATATGAGATTGCACAATGGGAAGCATTGGCTTGTTCTCCGTCCTGGGTGTTTAGAGTTTCTACAATGGTTGCTCAATCACTACCATGTTGGCATTTGGTCCACTGGAGGAGAAAAGGGCATGGTGCAACACATGCTAGACACTTTGGAGCATCATGTTAACAGAAAGTTACATTTCTTCATGGTTTGGGGTGCGATGGCATGCCACAAGCATACAAAGAGTAGAATTATTCGACCAGATAGGATGAATGTGGAAGCGGAGTTTAAACCATTAATGAGAGTGTGGTGTTGTTTTAAAGAGGAATGCAAACCAGCAAGAACAGTGTTCATTGATGTTTCGCCTTACACGGGTTGTGTTAATCCAGCAAAAAATTGCATTTTCCCTACAAAATTTGATATAGATTGTGGTGATTCTATTTTGCTTCATGAGTTATTACCGTACCTACAGATGCTAGATGATGCAGTAGATGTGCGTAGTGCCATCTCTTCTAACAAATTTGATCAAGCTTCGATTGTCGAAGGGCATGATATGTTCTATTATTTTCAACCAGTGATCCTTGAATTCAAAGAAAAAAACAAAGAAGTTCTCGAAAGGATGAATGTCGAATCTCATATGCTTACTCATAGTTCAAAAAAAGACACAAAGAAAGGTATTACTTCACCTATAACCAAAACTAGAGTGAGAGGGACTTGTCCTACTACAAGAGGTATGGTGCATGCTCAACATGTTACATTGAATGAAGAGGAAGAATGCATGCTAGGAAAAATTGCCAAAATGGGGCCATTGAAAGATAGTGAGGCAAAACGCTTTGCTATGGTTCTTGGATGCAAGGAAAGGGGAATCACTGCCGATGCTGCAAGGGCATTCTTAGCCAACTTGATTCGATTTTATTGCATAGACAACCCTTAGGGAATGTGAGAGATCTTGTTAATTAGAGTTGCAGATATAAATGCTCAGCTAAAACATTTGTACCTACATTCTGATTTATATTTGGACACTATTTGGTTAGATTCGATTTACAAAACATTATGTTTCAATTTGTTTTGTGAAAGAATTAATAGACATTGAGTTAGTACCTTGTCCAAAAAATGCTATGTGCTTTGTGATGTTAGTTTGTATTCCTCCACTAAAAGAATGATTCTTTGATTTTAAACATAGGATAGGTGTTGTAGATTGTCCTGAAAAGTTGAAGAGCTATCTTATTACAAATTTTGATCGTGCATCCAATGGCTTATGGAAACATAAATTGCCCATACCCATTGAGCACATGTTCGAAATGAATGGCATCCATTATGAAGTAAAGAAATCAACAATACCTGGGGCAGTATATGGTCTTTTTGTACATACGAGCATCAAGAAGAAACAAGATTTGATGGTATATAATGGTCCAAAGTATGGTTATGATACTTGGAGATCTCTCCTCAAGTTTTTCCTGAGGATGAAGACTTATGGAATGTTTGAAGATCCATTCATTGAGCCATTGACAGATGTGAAATGTATTGTGGGAGATGTATTGTATGGAAACATTGCTAGATATATAAATAGCTCAATGTATTATAAAGAAAGAACAAATGTTATATTTGTATACATCCCTAAACTACCACCTTGGGCTCAAAAGTCACAAGGAAATTTGAGTGCCCATGGCTACATTACTGTGCAAACCATAAAGGATATCTCCTTCGGAGATGAGCTACTTTGTGAGTATGAATACTAGTATGGAATTGTTAATGATTATGTTAAACGATGTGGTGCAAAATTGGCTATGTGTCAATGGTTTTGATTATATTTAGTACAAGAAAGCAATTAAAAAAAAGGTTTTTATCAAGACCATGTCTCTGAGTTTCATGAGCTCTATTGTGATGGAACGGTGTTTTTGAACACCACATTTATATGATGGATGTCAAAGCTCTACCATAATCCTATTGCATATGTCAATACTACAATTTATCAAGTTCATAGAAACATATGCATTTGACATTAATTTGATACATCTAATATACCAAATAAAAATTGACAGTTGTTGCAAGTTTAATTTTGTTTTTGAAGAGCACATTTATATGATGGATGTCAAAGATCTATAACAATCCTATTGCATATATCAATACTGCAATTTAATTTACTCCAATGAATCTTCCTAATGCAACATCTATAAATTGGCTTTTGTTTGTGGTTTCGATGCATATGAAAAAACAAACATCTTTTTTTCACTAGCAAATCAACAAATGTTTAGGCCATGGAGCCATGTTCACATCTATTAAGGCCTTTTGCCATATCAACATACAGAAGATTTTTGCTTGGGTTTCTAGGAATTGGGAAAGTATTGTGCATTGAAACTTGGGTCCTCAATGGAGCTAATGTTTCAATAAAAAATAGCAAATTTTACTTTTGAAGTGACTATATTTTATTTCGTGGGAATTGGGATTTTCCCAAATTCTCTAATATAGTGTTAATATCAGTGTCTAAACTACGTTATCATTAACAAAATAATAAACTTTGAAACCCATTTGAGTGAGATTCATCTCGTGAGCCATAGTGATGTTCAAAAATACTTTCATAATACTCTCTGGAATTTCCATTGATATTGAGACTCGCTTTGTTGTGAGCATTCAGAAAAAATGCAATTCCTAGACTGGTAGTTTTGGAAGAAATTGTAGCCTTTCTCCATGAAGAGGTTGGATAAATATGTGAAAATAGACTAGATTTCCATTCATTATTTCAACTACATTCTCAAATAATAAATAGAATATCAGTGCCTAAACTACTTTATCATTAACAAAATAATAATCTTTGAAACCCATTTGAGTGAGATTCATCTCGTGAGCCATAGTGGTGTTCAAAAACACCTTCATAATAGCACTCTAGAATTTCCATTGATATTGAGACTCACTTTGTTGTGAGCATTCTCATTTGAAAATCTCCAAAACACCATTTAAAAAATGTAGAGTGTAATTAATAACCATGAGTATTGCAATGAAAATGCACATGTAATTTTAGAGGAGAATGAATGCAAGATATGTAGTTGATGGAAAATCAATGGGCAATGACAAGCATTTGATGTAAATTAGGTGGCAATGACAATCATTTATTGTGCACTTTCAATGTTTAGACTGACTAGCATTATTGTAAAAGGATAACTTTACATGTCGTGTTGATTACTCATTGCAAAGTAAAAAAGTACACTTTAGGATGAAAACATAACAACTTGTTGATGCACCATTTAAATCCCTGAAATAAATCATGATTCCAAAGAAACTCTCAATTTCTAGCCCCAACGGGGAGAATGGCACCGATGCCAGCTCTCCACAATCCATTGGAAAGAATGGCATGAGAGACACTCCTTCAAAATACATTATGAATGTAGTTATGAACATATTTGCATATTATTCACACACAACAATTATGCACCAATTTATATAGCTGGCAAGAAAGTAGTAACTCCCATAAGTAATGATTGTATAAAGAAATACAGTGTTGTTATTCAAAACTCATAGTCTGCAAATAGCTTCTCTCCTACATGTATATAATCTATGGATTCAATACAAATGTGACCATATTCTGCAATATCTATGTTCATCATGGGGTCATACCAAGGTGGAACATTAGGGGAAAGTACATTATAAATGTTTGGCTTTACATTGGTATTTCTATTGCTATTAATAAACCTTGCCACATTGCCATATTGAACATCACCAACAATATGCACCATATCCTTCATAGGGATAGTAGGGTCCTCTTGGATAGAGTACTTCTTTAGCCTTGGATGAACTCTACATAATTCCTTCCAGTCTCTATAGGAGTACTTGTCACCTCCATAATGGAGAATAGTAGTCCCTCTCTTGATGGAGTCATGCACAAACAAGCCCAAGCCATCACCTGTAATGGTTGACTCATGCACCTCGAAAGCCACATTTTTTATCCAAAACACTTCGTTGATAGGGATAGGTAACTTTGGTGGTCCAAATGGATCTCGTTCTGGTATGAACCTACTCAAGCTTGATTTGAACGTATATCTATCTACATCACAAAAGACAAATTCAATTAGCTACAACAATAGTTATATAGACTTGAGATAAAATTAAAAAACACTTTGACATATGTACCTTCATGGAAAATATGCATTCTGCAGTCGGTTTATGTAGCCCTTACCAATGTACTTCTTGATATAGTGACCTTTGTACCCTAGGTCTATAGCCAATTGAGAAACTTGCATAGCATTCATGCTAGAGAGTTGTAGAGCATTCCTTAAAAGTCTTATTTAGGATGCATTGAGTTTAGGCACCTGGCCATCACCACCATGGGTTGCCCTAGTGTGTACACCCTTTGGTTCTATATTACCACCTATAGCCCTCTCTCTTAGTTGATCTGCAAGAGGAAGATTTCTTGTTTTATATTCCATTCTTGACCATGCATGATTTTCCTCCCTCCATTCATCAATTACTTTCTGGATAAGGTTGAAATCTTTATGCCCCTCCATCACAGGTAATTGTCCATACCGATTTGTCTCAATCATGCTGCGCACATCTTTAGTTTCATCGAGTTGTAGTAAGTACGACATCAACTCTCCCAGTAGAATATTATCATCCTTGTCTTGTACATCAAATGTTGAAGGAAATATGCAATTTTGATGGAGGGCTAATGCAAGCCTTGTATGGGGAGTCATCAACAAGGATTGTCCTTCTAGCATCACATCCAAATGCCTTTGAGATTTTTGCTAAGGGTTTGAACATTGCCTCAATAGCAACCTTGTTAGGCCTATTTATCCTTGTCTTACTGTAAGTGTAGCATCCTTGCTGAGACCATATAACAAAGAAAGGGAGGCTCTCATTTGCATAATTCTGCAGCTTTCCTACCATATCAAGTACGTTATACTCCATCGCAGTTGACAAGATAACTACATTAAATCTTTGTAGCAAGATTTAAGGACTGATAACCATATAACTATTTTTGCCATGCAAAATAGACGGATGTATTGGAGACTTGAATAGGCAGCGACTCAATAACAAGCCATTCAAGTCTAATATGATTGTTATTCGTGGCATATCCAAAGAAATTGTATGTGGATATAGATCTAAATTCTCCTTGAAGTTGCTGGCTTCTGACTCATCCAAATTGTCAGGTGCTATGTTTTCATACATGTTTGCAACAATAATAAGATTATCTAGTCTTGTCCCCAATGTTGAGACAGTACGTTCATCCATGTTCTCTTCTAAAAATATAGGATTCATGATATTCCTTGCAATTTTCTCCATTTTTGGGGTTATGTTTTCTTCTATACCTCCTGTATCCATCGCGTAATTGATAGTCCCCATTGTGGGTGGTATGTTGTCCTCAACATTTGATGTGTGGGGGTTAAAGGTCACTGTGCCTTAACCCTGGTTATGTACAATACTCAAACACATATATAAATGAATGAAAAAGAAGATTAGGGTGGTTTTGCACCCACCAAACTTGTGTGGCTCTCTTTCTCTCTCTCTCCTTCTTCCGTTCTTGCTTCCGTTGAGAGCACTCTCAACTGGTATCAGAGCCCGAGTGATCTAGCTGAGCGTGCGTGAATGCTTGAAGCTCAGCAGCTCTGTGGGAGGAAGGAGAAGCTTTGTGGGTGACTTTACTTGCATCCGAGTATGTAGAGACCTTGGAGGAACCTTTGGAAAAGTCACTTTGGCTTTACGAAGTGGTTTTGAGAGCTTGTTAAGTGGTTTGAAAGAAAAAGTCGTTTTTTGAGCTTTTCCCTGTTCCGTTCGATGACAGAGACTCCGTATTGACTTGTAGAGGCAACTATTGCTTGCTTTTGGTATCCACATTACTTCAGGAGCTTGGAAACATGTTCATTCTTGAATCTGGGATCATTTCATTGGATTTCTGACTCACTGTGTCAGTTCCTGCGTTTTTTGCCCGGGTGTTGGAACTCAAGTTTGGAGCAACCATTTGCAGATCTGTCAGTTCTAGTGGACTTAGGAGGTCCTAAAACTTCTATGTTGCTCATCATTCGCACTCCGATGGAGTTTACAAACAGCTTTGTTTCCAAAAACGTTTTTCAGTCCATGTGTTGGACCCAGTGATTGAGACCACGGTTTCCAAAACCGTCTGTCCCATTGCGTTCCGGATGCCCAAAAACCCCTACCTGTTAGTTCTTGCGCGATTCGGTGGAGGATTTTCAGAGTTATAGATCTCTGTGTATTCGATTTCGTCTCTCTGTTATGTATTTTTCATTCTAAGGTTTTGAAACCTTAGATTTATGCCACATGGCATTGGATAAGTGTTGACTCCCATTTCTCACTCATCGGTTGGGATTTTGGAGTTCTGGCAGAAGAGAGATATTTGCAAATTTTCTTGCTGAGTCCGATTATGCAATGGCGCCCATGTTTTGAGGCATCTCAGGTTCTATTTTCAGTAGCGGTCATTACCGTGGGACGATGATTTCTTGAGCATACCTTATGCAGATCACTCTGGTTGCAGTTTGAGCAGTGTGCGCTCATTCGTGGTATGCATTGGGTTGCAGTGGATGATTTATAGGCCATTTGGATGCATTGCGGTCCTTGTTGGATGCGCTGATAGGCCTAAATTACCTTGTGGGATGCTATTTTTTATGGACGCTTTGCACATGGATGCTATTTTATGCTGAGGGACAGCTTTGACACATTGCTGGTGATGCACTGATAGTGCTATGCTCTCTTGGATGAGATATTATTGATGCATATGCCAGTGGACGGTGTTTATGCTTGAGTCATTTGGCACTTATTGGCATTTTCTTTTGGGCCAGATTTGCTCATATGGATGCATAGTATATGCACATGAGTCAGATGCATCTTTTGATGCTTTGAGCTTTGAGTTTTGGTGACATTTCACTCTATTGTGGCATACACATTTGGGTGCACCTGGTATTTGGTGTGATTCTCTCTTGCAGGCACTAGCATTTCGGATTTTGTTTCATTTGCATCATGGCATCCTCTTCCATGTCTGAAAAGGAGTTTTTCAACATTAAAAAGTTTGATGGGACAAACTTTTCTTTGTGGAAAGAACAAATAAGGGATGTGCTTATTCAGAAGAAGCAAATTAAACCCTTGGCAGGTATTGAAGCTAAGCCTGCGGATATGTCTGAGGATGATTGGAATGAGTTGGATGCATTAGCAAAGTCTACTATTAGACTTCATCTTGCAGAGTCAGTTTATTTCACAGTAGTAAATGAGCAGACTACAGAAGATTTGTGGAAGAAACTGTGTGCCACTTATGAGAAGGAAACTGCCTCCAATAAAGTTTACCTCATGAAGAGGTTGTTTGAGCTGCAGATGAAGGAAGGGGTCTCCATTGCTTCTCACGTGAATGAATTCAATATTATTTTCAGCCAGCTTCAAGCTCAGAAGATGAATTTCGATGCGGAGACTAAGGCAATATTTCTCTTATGTTCATTGCCATCCTCAAGGGATACCTTCCGTACAGTTTTGGTGACATTTCACTCTATTGTGGCATACACATTTGGGTGCACCTGGTATTTGGTGTGATTCTCTCTTGCAGGCACTAGCATTTCGGATTTTGTTTCATTTGCATCATGGCATCCTCTTCCATGTCTGAAAAGGAGTTTTTCAACATTAGAAAGTTTGATGGGACAAACTTTTCTTTGTGGAAAGAACAAATAAGGGATGTGCTTATTCAGAAGAAGCAAATTAAACCCTTGGCAGGTATTGAAGCTAAGCCTGCGGATATGTCTGAGGATGATTGGAATGAGTTGGATGCATTAGCAAAGTCTACTATTAGACTTCATCTTGCAGAGTCAGTTTATTTCACAGTAGTAAAAATGAGCAGACTATAGAAGATTTGTGGAAGAAACTGTGTGCCACTTATGAGAAGGAAACTGCCTCCAATAAAGTTTACCTCATGAAGAGGTTGTTTGAGCTGCAGATGAAGGAAGGGGTCTCCATTGCTTCTCACTTGAATGAATTCAATATTATTTTCAGCCAGCTTCAAGCTCAGAAGATGAATTTTGATGCGGAGACTAAGGCAATATTTCTCTTATGTTCATTGCCATCCTCAAGGGATACCTTCCGTACAGTTTTGGTGACATTTCACTCTATTGTGGCATACACATTTGGGTGCACCTGGTATTTGGTGTGATTCTCTCTTGCAGGCACTAGCATTTCGGATTTTGTTTCATTTGCATCATGGCATCCTCTTCCATGTCTGAAAAGGAGTTTTTCAACATTAAAAAGTTTGATGGGACAAACTTTTCTTTGTGGAAAGAACAAATAAGGGATGTGCTTATTCAAAAGAAGCAAATTAAACCCTTGGCAGGTATTGAAGCTAAGCCTGCGGATATGTCTGAGGATGATTGGAATGAGTTGGATGCATTAGCAAAGTCTACTATTAGACTTCATCTTGCAGAGTCAGTTTATTTCACAGTAGTAAATGAGCAGACTATAGAAGATTTGTGGAAGAAACTGTGTGCCACTTATGAGAAGGAAACTGCCTACAATAAAGTTTACCTCATGAAGAGGTTGTTTGAGCTGCAGATGAAGGAAGGGGTCTCCATTGCTTCTCACTTGAATGAATTCAATATTATTTTCAGCCAGCTTCAAACTCAGAAGATGAATTTTGATGCGGAGACTAAGGCAATATTTCTCTTATGTTCATTGCCATCCTCATGGGATACCTTCCGTACAGCTGTCAGTAACTCTGCACCTGGTGGAGTACTGAAATTTGATGATGTTGTAGGTAGCTTGTTGGCCGAGGAGATTAGACGGAAGTCTATGGATGGCAACAAGCAGGATGCAGCCTTAAATGTGCAAAGGGGCAGATCACAGTTCAGGGGGAAGTCCCAAGAAAGAGGGAAGTCTCGTAGCAAATCCAAGGCATGAAACATTGAATGTTACCATTGTGGCAAGAAGGGCCATATGAAAAAGGACTGCTACAAGCTGAAAAGAGAGCAAAAGGATAAGAAAAAGAATGCAAATTGGGGTGCACATCAAAAGGAAGAGAGTCCAAGGGAGGAGAAAGGAAAAGTGAAGATCGAGGAGATCAATGCAGTCACACATGATAGTGACAATGACGTTCTCTTCATGTCTAGTTTATCTACAGAGTTGCTTGCCACTTCAGATGATGCATATTCCCAGGATTGGATTTTGGATTCTGGTGCTTCATTCCATGTTACTCCCCATAGGGAATGGTTCTCCACTTATGACAGTGGAAAGATAGATTGTGTGCATCTTGGAAATGACTATGCATGTGACATAGTGGGAGCAGGTGACATAAAGTTTTCTTTTGCAAATGGGTCTGCATTTGTTTTGAAACATGTGAGACATGTGCCTAAGCTGACCAAGAGTCTTATTTCAGTGGGTCAGCTAGATGATGCTGGTTTTCACACCACTTTTGGCTTTCAGAGTTGGAAAATTCAAAAGGGCTCTATGCTTTTGGCCAGGGGTGCCAAGTGTGGGACTTTGTATCCCTTACATGTATCAGGGGTATTTGATCATGTTGTTGCAATAACCGAGCAGCCAAGCACTTCTTTGTGGCATTGCAGGTTGGGGCACATGAGCCAAAATGGAATGAAACTCTTATGCCGTTTGGGTTATGTACCGCATTTGAGTTTCTCTGATTTTGAATTTTGTGAGCACTGTCTCTATGGGAAGCAGACTAAATCAACCCATAAAAGAAGGGGAAAGAAAGAGTTTGAAATGCTTGATTTGGTGCATTCAGATGTATGCGGTCCCATGCCTACACGGTCATTAGGCGGGGCTGAATACTATGTGACATTCATTGATGTTGCAACTAGGAAAGTGTGGGCTTATGCTATAGCTCGGAAGAGTGATGTGTTCCAGGTATTTCAAAAATGGCTGGCCTTGGTTGAGAATCAGTCAGGTAGAACGCTTAAATGCCTACGGACTGACAATGGTGGAGAGTATCTCTCTCATGACTTTCAGCATTTCTGTGATACACGTGGGATTAAGAGGGAGCTCACATCCCCTCGTACTCCAGAGCAAAATCCAGTTGCAAAAAAGATGAACCGTACCATTCAAGAAAGGTTGCAATGCATGCTTTCCAATGCAAGTCTTTCTGGTGGTTTCTGGGCTGAGGCAATGAAGACTGCAGTGCATGTGATCAATAGATCACGTAGTAAGAGTTTGGATGGTGGTATTCCTGAAGAGGCATGGAGTGGCAAGAAGCCCTCTTACTCTCATTTGCGTATATTTGGGTGTGAGGCATATGCACATGTGCCAAAAGAGCTTCGGAAGAAGCTAGATCCTAAGTCTAGGAAATGCATCTTTCTGGGTTATGGTGAAAGTGGAGAGATGGGCTATTGTCTCTGGGATCCAGAAGCAAAGAAGATTATACGCAGCCATGATGTGGTCTTCAATGAGAAGAAGATGCATAAGGCACCCATGAGGGATGTGGAAATGAGGAGAATCACTTTCCAGGATGTGAATCCACCTGCATATGTTGATAGACAGCAAGCTGTCCATGCACCAAATGTGCAAGAAATGGTACCACCAAGTACTCCCACAGGTATACAATCAAGGGTAGATGATGGATCATCTATTGGTGGAAATGATGAGCCAAATGTGGCTGATATGCAGGTGGGACAGCAAGCTGAAATGCCCTTGAGAAGATCATCTAGAGCGTCTAGACCACCTGATAGGTTTGTTCCAGGGGTAGACTATGTGATGCTTACTGATTGCGGGGAGCATTCTTGCTACAGAGAGGCTATGATGCGTGAGGATCAACGCAAGTGGGAGTATGCTATGCAATCAGAGAATGCAATCAGAGATGAGTTCACTTATGAAGAATAAGACTTGGGACTTGGTTTCTTTGCCACATGGAAAGAAAGCATTGCCATGTAAATGGGTCTACAAAATGAAGGTCACAGGTGATAATGTGCCTAGGGGTACAAGGCCCGTTTGGTTGCTAAAGGGTTCAAGCAAGAAAAGGGTGTGGACTTTGATGAGATATTCTCTCCGGTTGTGAAGATGACCACACTTAGATGCATGCTTGGACTAGTGGCAATAGAGGATATGGAGCTTATGCAGATGGATGTCAAGACAGCTTTCTTGCATGGGGATTTGCATGAGGAAATTTACATGGTTCAGCCGGAAGGCTTTGAAGAAAAGGGCAAAGAGCATTTAGTTTGCAAGCTGAAGAAGAGTCTCTATGGTCTTAAGCAAGCGCCTAGAGAATGGTATCAGAAGTTTGATGCTTTCATTCGGTCCCAGGGTTTTAGAAGGAGTGAAATTGATCACTGCCTCTACACTAAAAGGGCTAAGGATAGTAGCGTGATAATCCTGGCACTATATGTGGATGATATGCTATTGGCTAGCAATAATACTTATGAGCTAGATGCATTAAAGGCCAAGTTGCATGAGGCCTTTGATATGAAGGATTTGGGATTTGCAGGTCATATTCTTGGTATGCGCATCACGCGTGATCGGAGTAGGAAACTCCTTTGGCTTTCACAAAAAGAGTATGTTACAAAAGTATTGCAGCGTTTCAATATGGAGGGGGGGAAGGCAGTGAGTACTCCATTGCCTCCATATGTGAAACTGAGTCATACAGATAGTCCCAAATCAGAAGAGGAGAGGGCCATGATGACCAAGGTTCCTTATGCATCAGCGGTTGGGAGTCTTATGTATGCTATGATAGCTACTAGACCAGACATTGCATTTGCAGTGGGAGTTGTTAGCCGTTATATGGCTAATCCAGGAAAGAGGCATTGGGAGGCAGTTAAGTGCATCATGAGGTACATGAAGGGTACCAAGGAGATGTGCATCTACTTTGGTAAAGGAGACATGCGTGTACTTGGGTACACAGATTCAGACTATGCAGGGCATGTGGATAGTAGGAGATCCACTTCTGGTTATGTGTTCACCTTTGCAAGTGGTGCAGTGTCATGGATGTCTCGTGCACAGAAGTGCGTGGCTTTGTCTACCACAGAGGCTGAGTATGTTGCAGCCACAGAGGGTTGCAAGGAGGCTATATAGCTTGATCGGCTAGTGGGAGATTTGGGGATTCATACAGGTGTACCGACATTGCATAGTGGTTCCATGAGTGCTATTCAGCTAGCACGGAATCCGGTCTTTCATGCAAAGACCAAACACATTGAGGTCAGGTACCATTTCATCAGGGAGGTACTTGAGGACAAGCGCATAGAGCTTGTCAAGGTTCATACAGATGATAACCCTGCAGATATGCTGACAAAGAGTCTACCTAGTCAGCGGTTTGAGTATTGTCGTGTATTGATGGGCATTGGATAGTATGCTCACTGGTTGTTCTCCCTTAAAGGCACATTGTCCTTTAAGTGGGAGGTTGTGGGGGTTAAAGGTCACTGTGCCTTAACCCCGGTTATGTACAATACTCAAACACATATATAAATGAATGAAAAAGAAGATTAGGGTGGTTCTGCACCCACCAAACTTGTGTGGCTCTCTTTCTCTCTCTCTCCTTCTTCCGTTCTTGCTTCCATTGAGAGCACTCTCATGATGTCTCCATATCCTTCCATGCATCATTGGTCCTTGTGGAAGTTGAGGAACATAGAAATATTTTGATTCTTTAGACTGTATTCAACAATGTCGAAGCACAAAAGCATATGAAACTAATAAAGAACTATAAGTACGACCATTATCCATCGCCATTCACTGATTCCATTGTCTTTTTGGGGAATGGCACTGGTGCCAATCTCTCTAAAGATCAATTGAGAATGCAAATAGTGCAGCCTTTCTCTCTGAACTCATAGAGATAATGGCACTAGTGCCATTCTTCTCTTGGGGTGGTGCTAGTGCCATTTTACATATAAGGTTATGGAGAATGCCAAGTGCTAGTGCCTTTCTCTATATCCTCATTGGGAGGAGATAGTGCATCGAAAAGTCGATGCACGAACAAAAAATTCCTTTCTCAATTTAGATTAAATGTTATTGAAACTTTGTATGTGGTCTCTCTACATTATGTAGAGCTTAACTTGATTTATTAGTAATTATTTGAATGATTTATCCAATTATAAATAATTATTTACAATAAATAAAGTCATAAAATACATGCATTTTAGTAGCACACCACATTTTTTTAGTATTTTGAATAATTAAGCAAATCCAATTTGGTGTGAGGTTAGTAGGTACATAAGGGTGTGTGATTCAATCATCAAATCCCAAATCCAACGGTTAGATTTAGGGAGATTGAAGTTTAATTTTTACTTTACTCCTTACAGGATCAACAAAGAATATTAAAAATAAATCTAGTAATTCTTAAACATGATCAAACATTTCAAAAGTGTCAATATTTTTAGTCCTCCACGTGATGAATAAGAGGAAAAAATTTTGGTTAAATTTGAGTAAGTGAAGGGTACATTATGGTCTCCACAAGTGAAATCTCCCTTTTGTGGGGGAAAAAGGGCCACCCAAACCTAATACCAAGACAAGGTAGGCTTGGTATTAGGCTTGGTGAGGTAGGTTAGGAGCATCATTGATCCTAGTGGCAAGCCTTTGGAGTGTGCATGCTGCCCATGTGGAAGGCTGAGTCATCTATTTTTGCCTTGCCAGCATGCCACGTTGTTAGACCGCATGGTGCCATGTCATCAAGGAGATGTGACATCACTCGTTGCCATGTCACCTTAGATCCACACGTGTTGCCACATCAGCCACATGTGCCACCTCATCATTCCACATCATAGGAACTCTTGGAGCCATGTCATCACACCTTGCCACCTTGGCGTACCTTGTCAACATTGCCATGTCACCAATCCCTCCACCTCAGTTTGCCATGTCAATCTACCACCTCATGAATGCCAACTCATCATGCCACATCACATTTCCACATCATGGAAGAGCCTCATATATTCCACACCATATTGCCACATCATCACCATGGATGGTGCCACATCAGCCACATGTATACACATCATGATGATGGCGAGCCACATCATCAACATGCATGGTAAGTTATACATGCCTTTGATTTGAGTGCGTGAAGCTTTTTGAATTTTAAACATAGAATACCACGATCGAGGTATTTGGCAATGGCAAAATAATCAAATTGTCATGGTTATGACCGTGATCAAGGTATTTGGAAGTGGCAAAATAATCAAATTGTCATGGTTTATGACCACGATCGAGGTATTTGGAAGTGGCAAAATAATCAAATTTTCATGGTTTATCACATAGGTTATTATCAAATTGCATTAATGAAAATATTAATCAAGATCGGCACATACGTTATGTGAATATTAAACTGAAATAAAATCAAACGATGAAAATATTCAAAATTAAGATTGGATTCCCTGTATATATAATATGATTAAAATCAACTTATTTGAGTAGACCACAAAAATTAGTTTCAAAACAAAATCAAACGAAATTTTAGTAGCCAATTATTTTCAATCTTAGCACCTTCTCCACCAATAATAATCAAGAGCAATCTAGTGGATGAGTTTAGGCTTTCTATAAGACACCATGTTTTGGTTCATTTCACCCATTCTTAGCCATTCTTGCCTCCCCATCACTTTGTCACACCTTCCATCCTACTTTCTCAATGGGTTCTCAAAGTTGTAGAGCTAGTAGATGTGAAAGATGTAGGAACCCCCCCCCAAATCTCATTGGATGAGGAGTGCAAGCAGAAGGCTTGCAAGCAAAAGAGAGCCTCTAGAGCTAGAGCTCGCGCTGCCACCACCAATCCACCGCCACCTCCCACCTCCACCTCCACCTCCACCCCCACCCCCACCTCCATTGTCCCCCCCTCCACATCCTCATCTGCTCCCCTACCTCCAGCCTTCGCCCTTCCCCTAGCCACTGACATTTTTCCCTCCACCTCTACCTCTTCCCCCTCCACCCTCCCCCCTCCCCCTCCCCCTGCCCCCCTTCCCCTTGGTGCCTCCCTTCCCCCCTCCACCCTACCATCTCCCATTGATCCCCTTGCCCCACCTTGCAGTAGCAATGTTGCTTCACGACACGACTTGCCGAAGTCCACTATCTCTCGTCGTCGTACTAGCAAGATTGTGCAGTATTTTTTTAGTGACCTTACGCCAGCTTTGTAGTCTGCTCTTCTCACGTCCCTGATTGATCACCTTGACTTGGTAGAGTGTAGGAGGCTTGCTGGTCTTTGTGCACATAGAGATAGGGTTGTATGTAGCGAGGTCCTTAGCAGTGTTCAAAGTTCTTATGCTTCCATTAAGCATAGGAACTCTAGTGATGCCTTGGCAGCATGTCGTGCTATTGTGGCATTAGTCGACCTCAGATGACAGGCCATGTGTGTACTGCTTCACGTCTTCTTCAAATTGCACTGCACACATTGCGAGCAAGCATGATCAGGAGGCAGAGTCTAGAGGATCATGAGACTGATGCTCTTTGGGCTTCAAGTGGTCGTGCACCTCACAGTGATCGATTGTTGGATGATTCCACTAGGTCCTTCATATAGCAATTTTGGGAGGAGCATTGTAGAGCATCCCCGGTGTAATGGTATTTTCCATTGAGGAATGGCACTAGTGCCATTCTCCATGTGAGTGTTTGTTGAATAGTACCATCTCCATGTGAGTTTATGTTGAATGGTACCATCTCAAATTTACTAAAGTCTCACATATGCAAATGTCTCTTATGTAGAGACTATGATCACTACATACGAGGAAAGTTGAATCTCCATAATCTACCCTACACATTTCAAAGATGAATTTACTCTATACTTGGATACTGACATCTAAAAGAAAATCCCATAATGAAAATAAGTTTAGGGTCCAGAGTGCTACTTTCTAGGTTCCTGGCACTACTGCCATTCTCCACTAGTGGCAATCTCCACAAACTCACATGTAGATTGGAACTTGTGCCATATGAACAGTACATAGAAGAGTCATAAGAAATCCAAGGCCACAACCTCCATAAACTCACATGGACATTGACATAATGTTGGAGAATGGCATAGTCAAAGTTGCTGTTCACTATATTTCAATGTTGTTATACATGATGGTTAGAGAATGGTAGTGGTGCCATTGTCCACAACACCATAGGATTACATTGAGACTCACACGTGTGCCATTAATTGAGGAGATGGAAATCCTTGTATGAATGGCATTGGTGCTATTCTTGAGAAATATTCTTATGATGTTGTGGACAATGGTACCAGTTCTATTCTCGAGACTTCAAATCATATAGAATAAGAATTATTCATGTATGTCAACGTTGTCACAGATGTTGGTTGGAGAATGGAACTGGTGCCATTGTCCTCAACAACATAAGATTATATTGAGACTAGCACCTATGGCATCAAGCACATGGATTGAGGAGAATGGCACCAATGCCATTCTCTGTTTCTCCATGCATGAATGGGATAGGTGATATTCCTAAAATATTCATATGATGTTGTGGAGAATGGCACCAATGCCATTCTTCAAACTTCAACTTATATACAATTCAAATTATTCCTATATGTCATTGATGTCACAGATGATGGTTGGAGAACGGCACTGGTGCCATTGTCCACAACACCATATGACTATATTGATCCACTAACATAGGAATCAGTGCCATGCCTCTAAGGGGGTTGAGTAGATTTGCCCATGTGAGTTTGCGGGCATTGTCACATGTAGCAATTTCATGTGGGTTTCATGAAGAATGTCCAATCCATAGTCCAAGTCAGGATGGAGTTGGGATGCGTTTGGTTGATGGATGGTGTCCATTAGCAAGGAAAGAATGAATATATTGTACTTGTCTAAAAAATGAAACCACAATGGCATTGCATAGAACAATGACCCCTATAGTGGTGGGAGCTCAAAAGTATCAGGAAAGTATATATCCCAAGGGTTGGGATTGCTGATTGATAAAAAACTCTCAATCCCAAGAGTTTGGATGTGTTTCATTGATAGATGGTATCCATCAACAAGGCAAGAATGATGAGATTGTAGTTGTTTGACATAGTGGAACCACCGCGGGCATTGCTTAGTGTAATGACCCCTACCATGTGGTGGTGGGAACCCAAAAGTATCGGGAAAGTATTTATCCCAAGGTTTAGGATTCCTTCTCGATAGAATAGCATCAACAAGGCACTCTCAATCCCAAGGGTTGGGATGAGTTTCATTGATAGATGGTGCCCATCAACAAGGCAATATAGATTTGATTGTAGTTGCTTGACATAGTGGAACCACCATAGGCATTGCCTAGTGCAATAACCCCTACCCCATGGTGGTGGGAACCCAAAAGTATCGGGAAAGTCTTTATCCCAAGGGTTGGGATTTCTTATAAATAGAATATCATCAACAAGGCACTCTCAATCCCAAGAGTTGGGATGAGTTTCATTGATAGATGGTGTCCCTCAACAAGGCAAGAGAGATTAGATTATAGTTGCCAAACATAGTGGAACCACCATGGGCATTGCCTAGTGCAATGACCCCTATCCCGTTGGGATTCCTTGTTGATAGAATAGCATCAACAAGGCGCTCTCAATCCCAAGGGTTGGGATGAGTCTCATTGGTAGATGGTGCCCATCAACAGTAAGACAAGAGTAATTAGATTGCACCGGAGACCTGGTATTTTCACCTGAGGAATGGCACTAGTGCCGTTCTCCATGTGAGTGTGTGTTGAATAGTACCTCGGGGGGGTCACTATGTATAAACCCTCTATACCACGTGCGTTCAAGGCCTATTTCTAAAATCCCTTATCTGTAAATTTTTCATTGAATGTACCCCTTTTCTATACAAATCTGTAAATTTTTCTCAAAACTATTTTAAATAGTCCCTTATGTATATTTTGAAGGTGCAAGAATGGAATGGAAAGACATAATGAAAATGCTATAGCAAAGCAAAGATAACCAAAGTACTCACATGATGGAAAGCTTGATGTAGATGTAGACTCCTCTGATTTGACACAAGGAAGTACAACACTCTTATAGAGTGCACACACAAACTAAAGTACCTAGTGTATATGGGATAATTCCCAATATGACACGTGGCACTCTCACACAAATACTAGTTCCTAGTACACACTAGAACACTCAACTTGACTTCATGTTCTAACACCCCCCCATGAAGGAAAGGTGAGTGATAGCATGAGTTCATAAAAAATGCAGTTCCTTGATATTCCCAACAAATCCCCCCTCAAGGAAATGCCTCATACTGCAAGGATAAATCATAGGCTCATGGTCTCTCATGCCAAGGTCTCTGGTCAAGGATAAATCCACGGCTCTAGTCTCTCATGCAAGTTGGACATCCTTGGGTAGGTACATAATATGGGATATACCAGGATAAACACACAAACATAATAGATACTTCTGAGAGGTTCAAACAGATAAGACAAGATACCTTTGCATACTCATAGCGGTTGCAACAGGTTTACAAAATCCTTTTTGGAAACATGATCCAGGCAGGGAACCCTAGAAACAAAAATCTTTATCATCTACCATATATGCTTTTTCATCATTTGTGTCCACCATATTTGCTGGATTTTTCTTTGAGAAACAATTATTTTCAGAGTGGCCATTCTTGCCACAAATCCCACATGGCTTGATGCGAAAACAATCTTTCTCATCATGATTGTTTTTGCCACAATGTCTACAAGCTTTAAAATTCATCCTTTTGAACTTGGTTGCCAAAGCTAGTTCTCCCTCATCCTTCTGTTTCTCTTTCTTCCTTTCCTCTTCCTGCAATGCACTTATGATTCCTTCAAATGAAGGATTAGGACCATATTTCAGCGTGGTTACTAGGTTGTCGTATTCTTTTGGCATGCTTTTGAGAAGCACTGCCATAGAATCATCTTCTGTCACCGGTGCCGAAGCCAATTGGTTCATGAGACTTCTCATTTTGTTGATGTGAGCATCAAGAGGTGCTCCAGATGTCAGCTCTAACTCAAAGAACTCAATCTTGAGTGACAGCTTAGAATGCTTGCTACTTGCACCAAATAAGTGGTCAAGCACAGCCCAAGCTTCAGCAGGATCTTCAAGATTGGCAATGTGATGCAGATAATTGTCTCCAAGACCCAATGCAATGATTGCGAATGCTTGCTCAAGACGTTGAGGTTCCTTTTCCCTCTCGTTTGATGAAGAAGTTCCCTTGACCAGATTCCACAGATTGTACTTCATCAAGTGGAACTTGATCTTCATTTGCCAGGTGTGGAATCCTTGGCCATTGAACTTTTCAATGGCAACGTAAGTATTCATCATGATCAAGCTAGAAAGTACCCCAAACTCGAAGTGAAGATCAGCAATATGCAACTCCCATGCACGCAGACAGTGAACTGAAAATGGCGGGCAGATTCATGGGAAGACAACGAACATAATCAGCACAATTTGGGGCAGATTTTGAGCAAGACATGGCGCACAGATTTCAGCAAGATGTGGTGCAGAAATTCAGCAGAGAATGGCACAGATCTGAGGCAGTTTATGGCAGGCAGAATGAGAAGAAAATGGTGCAGATTTTGAGCATAATGTGGCGCTGTTTTTGGAGCTGAATATGACGCAGATTTGGGGCAAAACATGGCAAGAATAATGTGCAAAATGGCAGGCAAAATGCAGCTGGAAATGGCAAGGCAAAGAAGGATGAAATGGTGCCCTGAATATTGGAGTAGATCGTGGGCTGCAATTAGGAGAAGAACATGGCAAGATGATGGCGGGCAACTTCAGGAAGATGGTGGGCAGAAGTAGATGGAGATGGTGGGCAACTCATGTTGAAGATCAAAGGGAAGTTCCAGCTCCACATGAAGGGGTTAAGGGAAGGGGAGCTCCATCATAGAGGAAGAGGGCAACTTCCTTTTCTGGCTACCCTCATCCTCTAGGCTGAGCTAGGAGAAGGGGAAAGGAGGAGAGAACATGGCTCTGATACCACATGAAGGTGCAAGAATGGAATGGAAAGACATAATGAAAATGCTAGAGCAAAGCAAAGATAACCAAAGTACTCAGATGATGGAAAGCTTGATGTAGATGTAGACTCCTCTGATTTGACACAAGGAAGTACAACACTCTTATAGAGTGCACACACAAACTAAAGTACCTAGTGTAAATGGGATAATTCCCAATATGACACGTGGCACTCTCACACAAATACTAGTTCCTAGTACACACTAGAACACTCAACTTGACTTCATGTTCTAACATATTTATTTCTGTAAATTTTAGAAATAAAAAATATCCGTCTGCTAAACTCACGTGATAGGGTTACATATGATGAGTGACCCCCCCGAGAATAGTACCATCTCAATGTGACTTTATGTTGAATGGTACCATCTCAAATTTACTAAAGTCTCACATATGGAAATGTCTCTTATGTAGAGACTATGATCACTACATATGAGGAAAGTTGAATCTCCATAATCTACCCTACACATTTCAAAGATGAATTTACTCTATACTTGGAGACTGACATCTAAAAGAAAATCCCGTGGTGAAAATAAGTTTAGGGTTCAGAGTGCTACTTTCTAGGTTTGGCCACTAGTGCCATTCCCCACCAGTGGCAATCTCCACAAACTCACATGTAGATTGGAACTTGTGCCATATGATCAATACATAGAAGAGTCTTATAAGAAATCCAAGGCCACAACCTCCATAAATTCACATGGACATTGACATAATGTTGGAGAATGGCATAGTCAAAGTTGATGTTCACTTGATCTACCCTATAAATTGATCATATGGGACTATAAGATTGGTGTTTTAGAGAATGGCACCAACGCCATTCTCCATTGGTGGAACATAGAAGAATGCACATGTGAGTTTAGGCTTCTCAGTTCCATTTTCTAGGGCCGAATAAGAGATTGGCACCACTACCATTCTCCACTAGTACAAATGTTTACCCTAGTATTCTAGGAGGGGTATTCCAGTGATCATAGGAGAATGGTGCCTGCTGATTCCAATCCACATGTGAATTTGAGGATCTCAGTGTCATTATGTAGGTCCCTGCATGAGATTAGCATCAATGCCATTCTCCACACATGGCAATCTTGTCAAACTAAACATGTAGATTAACATTCCACTAATTTTAGTGGCCGCAATAGGATAATGGCAAAAGTACTTATGCACATGTGAGTTTAGGATTCCTTGTGCCATTTTTTAGGTCTTGGTATGAGATTGGCACCACTGCCATTCTCCACTAGTGGCATTCTCCACAAAGATTGACACAAATCCATATGATCTCTACACAGCGGAGATAGTGGTCACTATATAGAAGAATGCACATGTGAGTTTAGGCTTCTCAATGCCATTTTCTAGGGCCTAATAAGAGATTGGCACCACTGCCATTCTCCACTTGTACAAATGTTTACCCTACTATTCTAGCAAGGGTATTCTAGTGATCATAGGAGAATGGTATCCGATTCCAATCCACATGTGAGTTTGATGATCTTAGTGTCATTATGTAGGTTCCTGCATGAGATTCGCATCACTGCCATCCTCCACTAGTGGTAATCTAGACAAACTAAACCTATAGATTGACATTCCACTAATTTTATTGGCTGTAGTAGGATAATGGCAGAAGTTCCAATGCACATGTGAGTTAAGGATTCCTTGTGCATGTTTTCAAGTCATGGTATGTGATTGGCACCACTACCATTCTCCACTGGTGGCATTCTCCACAAAGATTGACACAATTCCATATGATCTCTACACAATGGAAACTGTGATCACTAGATAGGAGGAAAATTGAATTTCCCTAATCTACTCTATACATTTCAAAGATGAAGTTACTCTATAATTGGAGACTAGCATCTAAAAGAAGAGTATCTTGCCATAATCTACCCTATACATTTTGGGCCACTATAGTAGTGGGAGAATGGCATTTAAAAGATGAATTTCACATTTTTGGCTATATTCCGCCATATGTATTGTTCAAGATATCACTGAGAGAATGAAATTGCAAAGATGAATTTCACACTTCTTGCAAGTCCAGCAATGTGCAGTGATCACATGACAATATGGTATTCCAATCATCATATTGGCACTAGGAGAATGGCAAAGGTTCCAATCTACATGTAAGTTTAGGGTACATAGTGCTACTTTCCAGGTTCTATTGGCACCACTACCATTCTCCACTGGTGGCAATCTCCACAAACTCACATGTAGATTGGCACTTCGCCATATGATCACTAAATAGGAGAGTCTTATAAGAAATCCCAGGCCACAATCTCCATAAGCTCACATGGACATTGACACAATGTTGGAGAATCACATACTCAAAGTTGCACTTCTTTCACATGATCCACCCTATACATTGATTAGATGGGACTATAAGAATGGTATTTTAGAAAATGGCACCACTGCCATTCTCCACTGGTGGAACATAGAAGAATGCACATGTGAGTTTAGGCTTCTCAGTGCCATTTTCTAGGGCCTAGTAAGAAATTGGCACCATTGCCATTCTCCACTTGTACAAATGTTTACCCTACTATTCTAGGAGGGGTATTCTAGCGATCATAGGAGAATGGTGCACAATTCCAATCCACATGTGAGTTTGAGGATCTCAGTGTCATTATGTAGTTGCTTGCATGAGATTGGCATCACTGCCATTCTCCACTGGTGGCAGTCTAGACAAACTAAACCTGTGGATTGACATTCCATTAATTTTATTGGTTGCAGTAGGATAATGGCAAAAGTGCCAATGCACATGTGAGTTTAGGATTCCTTGTGCCATTTTTTAGGTCTTGGTATGAGATTGGCACCACTGCCATTCTCCACTGGTGGCATTCTCCACAAGGATTGACACAAATTCATATGATCTCTACACAGGGGAGACAGTGATCACTATATAGAAGAATGCACATGTGACTTTAGGCTTCTCAATGCCATTTTCTAGGGCCTAATAAGAGATTGGCACCACTACTGTTCTCCACTTGTACAAATTTTACCCTACTATTCTAGGAGGGGTATTCTAGTGATCATAGGAGGATGGTGTCCGATTCCAATCCACATGTGAGTTTGATGATCTCAGTGTCATTATGTAGGTGCCTACATGAGATTGGCATCACTAGTGGTAATCTAGACAAACTAGACCTATAGATTGACATTCCACTAATTTTATTGGCTGCTGGTGGCATTCTCCACAAAGATTGACACAAATCCATATGATCTGTACATAGCGGAGACAGTGATCACTATATAGAAGAATGCACATGTGAGTTTAGTCTTCTCAATGCCATTTTCTAGGGCCTAATAAGAGATTGGCACCACTGCCATTCTCCACTTGTACAAATGTTTACCCTACTATTCTAGGAGGGGTATTCCAGTGATCATAGGAGAATGGTGTCCGATTCCAATCCACATGTGAGTTTGATGATCTCAGTGTCATTATGTAGGTGCCTGCATGAGACTGCCATCACTGCCATTCTCCACTAGTGGTAATCTAGACAAACTAAACCTATAGATTGACATTCCACTAATTTTATTGGTTGCAGTAGGATAATGGCAAAAGTGCCAATGCATATCTAAGTTTAGGTTTCCTTGTGCATGTTTTTAGGTCATGGTATGAGATTGGCACCACTACCATTCTCCACTGGTGGCATTCTCCACAAAGATTGACACAAATCCATATGATCTCTACACAGCAGAGATAGTGATCACTATATAGAAGAATGCACATGTGAGTTTAGGCTTCTCAATGCCATTTTCTAGGGCCTAATAAGAGATTGGCACCACTGCCATTCTCGACTTGTACAAATGTTTACCCTACTATTCTAGGAGGGGTATTCTAGTGATCATAGGAGAATGGTGTCCGATTCCAATCCACATGTGAGTTTGATGATCTCAGTGTCATTATGTAGGTGACTGCATGAGATTGGCATCACTGCCATTCTCCACTAGTGGTAATCTAGACAAACTATACCTATAGATTGACATTCCACTAATTTTATTGGCTGCAATAGGATAATGGCAAAAGTGCCAATGCACATGTGACTTTAGGATTCCTTGTGCATGTTTTCAGGTCATGGTATGAGATTGGCACCACTGCCATTCTCCACTGGTGGCATTCTCCACAAAGATTGACATAATTCCATACAATCTCTACACAACGGAGACTGTGATCACTACATAGGAGGAAAGTTGAATTTCCCTAATCTACTCTATACATTTCAAAGATGGAGTTACTTTATAATTGGAGATTGGCGTCTAAAAACTTGCCATAATCTACCCTATACATTTTGGGCCACTATAGTAGTGGGAGAATGGCATTTAAAAGATGAATTTCGCATTTTTGGCTATATTCCGCCATATGTATTTTTCAAGGTATCACTGAGAGAATGAAATTTCAAAGATGAATTTCACACTTCTTGCAAGTCTAGCAATGTGCAGTGATCACATGACAATATGGTATTCCAATGATCATATTGGCACTAGGAGAATGGCACAGGTTCCAATCTACATGTAATTTTAGGGTCCATAGTGCTACTTTCCAGGTTTTGGCACCACTGCCATTCTCCACTGGTAGCAATCTCCACAAACTCACATGTAGATTGGCACTTGTGCCATATGATCACTAAATAGGAGAGTATTATAAGAATCCCAAGCCACAATCTCCATAAGCTCACATGGACATTGACACAATGTTGGAGAATGGCATACTCAAAGTTGTACTTCTTCACATGATCCACCCTAAACATTGATCAGGTAGGACTAGAAGAATGGTGTTTTAGAAAATGGCACCACTGCCATTCTCCACTGGTGGAACATAGAAGAATGCACATGTGAGTTTAGGCTTCTCAGTGCCATTTTCTAGGGCCTAGTAAGAGATTGGCACCATTGCCATTCTCCACTTGTACAAATGTTTACCCTAATATTCTAGGAGGGGTATTCCAGTGATCATACGAGAATGGTGCTCGATTCCAATCCACATGTGAGTTTGAGGATCTCAGTGTCATTATGTAGTTGCCTGCATGAGATTGGCATCACTACCATTCTCCACTGGTGGCAGTCTAGACAAACTAAACCTGTAGATTGACATTCCAATAATTTTATTGGCTACAGTAGGATAATGGCAAAAGTGCCAATGCACATGTGAGTTTAGGATTCCTTGTGCCATTTTTTAGGTCTTGGTATGAGATTGGCGCCACTGCCATTCTCCACTGGTGGCATTCTCCACAAAGATTGACACAAATCCATATGATCTCTACACAAATGAGACTGTGATCACTACATAGGAGGAAAGTTGAATTTCCCTAATCTACCCTATACATTTCAAAGATGAATTTACTCTATAATTGGACACTGGTATCTAAAATAAGAGTATCTTGTGATAATCTACCCTATACATTTTGGGCCACTATAGTAGTGGGAGAATGGCATTTAAAATCTCAATTTCACATTTTTGGCTATATTCTACCCTATGCATTGATCAAGATATCATTGAGAGAATGGAATTTCAAAGATGAATTTCAAGATATCACTGAGATAGTCTTATTAGAAATCCAAGGCCACAACCTACATAAGCTTACATGGACGTTGACACAATGTTGGAGAATGGCATACTCAAAGTTGCACTTCTTCACATGATCTATCCTATAAATTGATTAGATGGGACTAGAAGAATGATGTTTTAGAGAATGGCACCACTGCCGTTCTCGACCGGTGCAACATAGAAGAATGCACATGTGAGTTTAGGCTTCTTAGTGCCATTTTCTAGGGCCCAATAAGAGATTGGCACCACTACCATTCTCCACTAGTAAAAATGTTTTCCCTAATATTCTAGGAGGGGTATTCAAGTCATCATAGGAGAATGGTGCCCGGTCCCAATCCACATGTGAGTTTGAGGATATCAATGCCATTATGTAGGTCCTTGCATGACATTAGTATCACTGCCATTCTCCACTGGTGGCAATCTACCAAAACTAAACATGTGGATTGACATTCCACTCATTTTATTGGTAGTAGGATAATGGCAAAAGTGCCAATGCACATGTGAGTTTAGGATTCCTTGTGCTATTTTTGAGGTCTTGGTATGAGATTGGCACCATTGCCACCCCCCATTGGTGGCATTCTCCACAAAGATTGACACAAATCCATATGATCTCTACATAGTAGAGACTGTGATCACTACATAGGAGGAAAGTTGAATTTCCCTCATCTACCCTATACATTTCAAAGATGAAGTTACTCTATAATAGGATACTAGCATCTAAAAGAAGAATATCTTGCCATAATCTACCCTATACATTTTGGGCCACTATAGCAGTGGGAGAATGGCATTTAAAAGCTGAATTTCACATTTTTTGCTATATTATGCCATATGTATTGATCAAGATATCACTAAGAGAATGGAATTTCAAAGATAAATTTCAAGATATCACTGATAGAGTCTTATAAGAAATCCAAGGCCAGAACCTACATAAGCTCACATGGACATTGACACAATGTTGGAGAATGGCATACTCAAAGTTGCACTTCTTCACATGATCTATCCTATAAATTGATCAGATGGGACTAGAAGAATGATGTTTTAGAGAATGGCGCCACTGCCATTCTCCACCAGTGGAAAAAAGAAGAATGGACATTGTGAGTTTAGGCTTCTTAGTGCCATTTTCTAGGGCTCAATAGGAGATTGGCACCACTGCCATTCGCCACTGGTATAAATGTTTTCCCTAATATTCTAGGAGGGGTATTCCAGTCATCATATGAGAATGGTGCCCGGGTTCCAATCCACGTGTGAGTTTGAGGATATTAGTGCCATTATGTAGGTCCTTGCATGACATTAGCATCACTGCCATTCTCCACTGGTGGTAATCTACCAAAACTAAACATGTGGATTGACATTCCACTGATTTTATTGGTAGTAGGATAATGGCAAAAGTTCCAATGCACATGCAAGTTTAGGATTCCTTGTTCTATTTTTGAGGCCTTGGTATGAGATTGGCAGCACTGCCATTCTCCCATTGGTGGCATTCTCCACAAAGATTGACAGAAATCCATATGATCTCTACACAAATGAGACTATGATCACTACATAGGAGGAAAGTTGAATTTCCCTCATCTACCCTATACATTTCAAAGATGAAGGTACTCTACAATTGGAAACTGGCATCTAAAAGAAGAATATCTTGCCATAATTTTGGGCCACTATGGCAGTGGGAGAATGGCATTTAAAAGTTGAATTTCACATTTTTGGCTATATTCTGCCATATGTATTGATCAAAAAATCACTGAGAGAATGGAATTTCAAAGATGAATTTCAAGATATCACTGAGAGAGTCTTATAGGAAATCCAAGGCCACAACCTACATAAGCTCACATGGACATTGACACAATGTTGGAGAATGCCATACTCAAAGTTGCACTTCTTCACATGATCTATCCTATACATTGATCAGATGGGACTAGAAGAATGATGTTTTAGAGAATGGCACCACTGCCATTCTCCACCAGTGGAACATAGAAGAATGCACATGTGAGTTTAGGCTTCTTAGTGCCATTTTCTAGGGCCCAATAAGAGATTGGCACCACTACCATTCTCCATTAGTAGAAATGCCTACCTTAATATTCTAGGAGGGGTATTCCAGTCATCACAGAAGAATGGTGTCTGATTCCAATCCACATGTGAGTTTGAATTTCACATTTTTTGCTATATTCTGCCATATGTATTGATCAAGATATCACTGAGAGAATGGAATTTTAAACATAAATTTCACATTTCTTACAAGTCCACCATGTGCAATGATCACATGACAATAGGGTAGTGGCATTCCAGTGGTCATATTGGCACTAGGAGAATGGCGCAGGTGCCAATCTACATGTAAGTTTAGGGTCTACAGTGCTACTTTCTAGGTTCTAGCTTGAGATTGGCACCACTACCATTCTCCACTAGTGGCCATCTCCACATATTCACATGTAGATTGGCACTTGTGCCATATGGTCACTACATAGGAGAGTCTTATAAGAAGTCCAAGGCCACAATCTCCATAAACTCACATGGACAGTGACATAATGTTGGAGAATGGCAGTTGCACTTCTTCACATGATCTACCCTATAGATTGGTCAAATGGGACTAGAAGAATGATTTTTTAGAGAATGGCACCACTGCCGTTCTCCACTGGTGGAACATAGAAGAATGCAAATGTGAGTTTAGGCTTCTCAGTGCCATTTTCTAGGGCCCAATAAGAGATTGGCACCACTGCCATTTTCCCTTGGTACAGTTGTTTACCCTAATATTCTAGGAGGGGTATTCCAGTGATCATAGGAGAATGGTGCCAAGTTCCAATTTACATGTGAGTTTGGGGATCTCAATTCCATTATGTAGATCCCTGCATGATATTGGCATCACTGTCATTCTCCACTAGTGGTGATCTGCACAAACTCAACATGTAGATTGGCATTCCATTGATTTTATTGGTAGTAGGATAATCGCATAAGTGCCAATGCACATGTGAGTTTAGGGTTCTCAGTGTCATCGTCTAGGTCCCTGCATGAGATTGGCATATTCTGCCCTATGTATTGATGAAGATGTCACTAAGAGAATGGAATTTCAAAGATGAATTTCACATTTCTTGCAAGTCCACAAATGTGCAGTGATCACATGACAATAGGGTAGTGGCATTCCAATGATCATATTGGCACTAGGAGAATGGCATAGGTGCCAATCTACATGTAAGTTTAGGGTTCACAGTGCTACTTTCCAGGTTCCAGCTTGAGATTGGCACCACTTCCATTCTACACTGGTGTTTTAGAGGATGGAACCACTGCCATTCTCCACCAGTGGAACATAAAAGAATGGACATGTGAGGTTAGGCTTAGCAGTGTCATTTTCTAGGGCCCACTAAGAGATTGGCACCACTGCCATTCTCCATTGGTAGAAATGTTTACCCTAATATTCTAGGATGGGTATTCCAATGATCATAGGAGAGTGGCACCAGGTTCTAATCCACATGTGAGTTTGAGGTTCTTAGTGCCATTTTCTAGGTCCCTACATGAGATTGGCATCACTGGAATGGTGTTTTAGAGGATCGCACCACTACCATTCTCCACCGGTGAAACATAGAAGAATGCTCATGTGATTGGCACCACTGCCATTCTCTAAGTTCGAGCATGAGATTGGCACCACTGCCATTCTCCACTAGTTGCATTCTTTGCATGTCTCATATGTGCAGTTATCATATTGAGTTGAATTTTCCCTAATCTACCGTAAAATTTCAAAGTTAAATTTACCCTTTTAGTGTAGCATGGCACTGGTACCAAAGTACCTTTGATTGACATAAATCTTTTACTTAAAGCCTTCACATTTTGCTAATCTTTAGAATTTTTTTATATTTTTTTATTTTAGAATGATATTGGTACCAAATCTTACACATAAATTTTGATCAGTAATCCAAGTCTTTCACTTTATAACTAGAAATTTTTAATTTTCAAATTTTATTTATTTCAAGGGATATTGGCACTAGTGCCACTCTCGAGGACTTCTTATGAGGTCTTGGAGAATGGCACTGGTGCCATTCTCCATTTAAAATTTGAATTTCAATCTCTAAATTTGCCATTCAATCATAAAAATCAAAATTGAGATTGAAGTTTAACTTGAAATCAAAAGTTGAAAACTAGAATTTAGGTTTTGAAATACAATTTCAAAGAGAATTATTTCAATTTGAAGTACAAATTGAAATTAAAAATATCAATATGAATTTGAATTTAAATTTAATATTGGAGAGAATGGCACGTGCCACTCTATATATCCAAAATTCAAAAGGGAACAATGGCGGGAAAAGCTATATTTCAAAATTTGAATTATTTAGTAGTTTCAAACTATCACTTTTAACTTTCAAAATCTATATTTTAGCCAAATCAAGACCTTTCCTCTCATTTCAATTGATGCCTTTCCCTCATTCACTTTCTATTCATTTCAAACAAAGCAAGCCTTTAAATTCGAATGTTGTAGGCCTAACCTTTGCAGCCTACATGGTTCCGTGCTCTTTCCTTTGCATCCATGAACTTCAACTTGGCACTCTCACCGATGGACTATATGGCAGAGAATTTGACTGGTTACTCGTCACCCATCTACGATTTAGGCACTCGCACATTGCAAGATTGAAGGTTCACACACCCTCACTAGTCACAATCCCAAGATGCAGGAATGTTTAAGGCAAAAATACAGAATTGAGGAGACATACGATGAACTATCATGGACAAACTGAGAGGAGTCTCAGAGTTGAGAGAGTTTTACTCACCATAGAATTGAGGGGCTTGAGATGGTCGTAGTGTCGCACTGAGAGTCTTGAGGGCAAGGGCAAAATCGAGGACATCGCACGAAGACTCTTGATGGTGGGCACGTTGCTTATAGTGCTGAGGGCTCAGACGGAGAGAGGTCCAAAGTCTAGACGGTTTGAGACAAAGACTGCTAAGTGGCTCAGACGGAGCCTGCTGAATACTGCGTGATGGACTCAGACGGAGAGTGGGTTGGAACTTGGACTCCATTGGAGAGGAGATGTTGGAGAACGTCTTTTCCACGAAATCCCTCTCGAGAACATCTTTTCCTTCAAAGATGGGCAGCAATGAACGACCTTCCATTGGGGTTTGTACTCAGGAGTAAGTGGCACCGTAGTGAGTGCCAGCAGCCAGTGAATGCTGCTGAGGGGAAGGCTGGCTACTGAGGGCTTTGATGTCGACCAATGACGAGCCCACTCTCTAAGACTTTGAGGACTCAGTGAGAGCCTTAAGGAGTATCTACGTATGAGGAGATTGACAGCACGGTGTGGGTTCTTCAATTTTTTACCCTTCATTAGTTTAACCTTTTGCATTTCTTTAAAAAACAAATTTAACAAGTTTAATATATTTAACCTATCCTACCTATGCACTTTTTTTAAAAGTAACCTATTTAATCTATGAAGCTCCTTTTCTTGCCTTCATCCGCTCCTTTTCTATACATTATCTATTACAAAGTTAGGGATGTTAAAAAGTTTTCAAATATTGTAAAAATGAGGATATAGAACTAGCCAACTCTAATAGTATTGGGAAATTTAGAGTACTTTAATGAAGATTATAACTATACTCATAGAGAGCTATAGTTTTCAAAGCAACTTGGGATTGTGACTAGATGTATAAATACACCCATTCATTTGGACGATCCTTGGTAGCTCAACCAATGAAACAATCTTTGTATGTATTTCAAAAGTCTAAATGTTTTAGTCTCTAAGAGAATTCCAAATCTTCCTAAGAGGGATTCCAAATCTTCCATAAAGTTTTCATATAATATACCCCCATGTGACCATACAAGTCATGATTAGAATTTTAGGATTTTCAATTGCATGCGCCTAACCAAAATCTATTACTGTTGAGAATACTACCATTTCCATGGCGACTTGTTCATGTACACCAAATTTCCTTTGGCATTGAAACTAGTACTATAAATTGAGAAGCTTATTTTGCTTAGCATATTGTGCGTCTAGATGTCTAGACCGTGGGTAGTACTAGTTCATCTACACTAAGTTTGTCTTTTGGATCTATTGCTAATGCTACTAATGTTTTATAATATCTGAATCGATTTTGAATGCAATTTTAAAAGTATAATTAAAAGCATTAAGGGACATTTTGGGGTCACAAAAGGTCCCCCTAAAGCTTTTCTTCCATCTATTTAATCTATGCCGCTCTTTTTTTTCCACTTATTTAATCTATGCTACTCCTTTTCTTCCACCTATGCACTCCTTTTATTTTAACCTATGCTTGCGATCTAATGCTTCCAAAGCTGATATTTTTTTTTTAATGTAGAGAAAAATTGGACGCTCGTCAAATAATTCAGTCTGCAGCTTAAAATTTTACTTTTATTAGACCTTGATCAAGGTAAGCATACTCTAACATAAAAATATGTAACTCGGCATAACTAAGCTAACATGAATAAACTCACACAACTGAAGTAATATCAATCAAGTATTTAGCCTATGCTTTTCTTTTATTTAACATATTTCTTTTATTTAGCCTATCCATATATTTTGTTTAACATACTTAACCTATGTATTTCTTTTATTTAACATATCTAAACTATGCATTTCTTTTATTTAACATATTTTCCCTATGCATTTATTTTATTTCTTTCATTTAACATATCTAACCTATGCATTTCTTTTATTTCTATTTTACATTGTCCACACTCATTTTCTTCCCTTTTTACATTGTCCTCATGCTTTTATTTAACCTATTCTCATCTTCCTTTAAAAAAATCCATAGCTTGTGATCTAATGAGGAGCATGATTACAATTTTTTTTAAACATGGAGAAAAATCACATGCTCGTCAACTAATTCAATCTACAACTTAAAATTTTACATTACTTGGACCTTAATCAAGAAAAACATACTCTAACATAAAAATTTGTAACTTAACCAACCTAGCATAACCAAACTAACGTGAATAAACTCACATAACGAGCTAGGTTTCCTAAAGTAATATCGATCAACTTTACCACATATATGAATAAATGGAAGTAAAATAGTGTATGGTTTTAAATGAATACCACGTTTACACACACACACACACACACACACACACACACACACAAAGTCTATGGTTTCAAGTTCTGGCATTGCAATGGGAGAATGGCACTAGTGCCATCCTCCAATCTCCCAATTTTGCAAAGTTAAAAATTTTTAAATTTTAAATTTGCTCCACTTCCATTCTCCCATTGCAATGTCCCAATTCAAAACTTTGGCTTTGCAAAGGGGGAATGGAACCAATGCCATTTTGCCATTGTGATTTCTTGATTCAAATCTTGGCTGTGCAAAGGGGAAATGGCACTAGTGCCATTCTCACAAATTCAAAGTTTTGGCTTCACAGAGTCAAAATGGCACCAGTGAAAATATGAATCAGGGTATTGCATTGGGAGAATGGCACCAGTGCCATTCTCCCAATGGAATGTCCTGATTCAAAATTTTGGCTTCACAAAGGTAGAAGGGCACCAGTGCCATTCTCCCATTGGAATGTCCTAAAGATAAAAATAGTGTATGGTTTCAAAGGAGTACCATGTTTACACACACACACACACACACACACACACACATACACATAGTGTATGGCTTCAATTTTTGGCATTGCAATGGGAGAATGGCACTGGTGCCATTCTCCATTTTCCTATTACAAAGCCAAAAGTTTTGAATTTTAAATTTGCACCACTACCATTTTCCTGTTGCAATGTCCCAATTCAAAACTTTGGCTATGCCATTCCCCCCATGCAATGTCATGATTCAAAATTTCTACTTCACAAAGACAGTATGGCACTAGTGCCATTCTCCCATTGCAATGTTCTGATATAAAATTTTGGCTTTGTAGAGGGAGGATGGCACCATTGGCATTCTCCCAAGGCAAAGTCCCAAGTCAAAATTTTATCTTCCAAAGGAAGAATGGCACCAGTCTATTCTCCTCTTATGAAGACAAATGTTTTTCTCAAGTCAATGCATGGGGAGAATGGCACTGGTGCCATTCCCCTTTTCAAATAAATATTTTTGAATCAAGACATCGCAATGCTAGAATGGCACTTGTGACAAAGTGAGGATCCTATTCTCCTAGTCACTAAGACAACATCCTAATACAACACTAATCTACGGAGGATGCAACCTAAGTGCAAGCATAATGAAGAGAGTGCTCATGACATGTATCTCAAGTCAATTAGGTTCCAAGATAGATTAACTTGGACTCATAAAGAGAATCTTGAGATAGTGCAAAGTGCTTGATTTAATTACTTCAAATGAACCTTCCTTTTATAGGTGAGGGTACTTACATCCATTTTGCTTGCTCACATGTGGGATATCTCCTCCATGCCATGTGGTAGCTTACCCTTTGCTCTACATGTGCTTATGGCACCACAACTCTCAACACCTCCCCTTGGTGCCATAATCCTTTGGCTACTGCAAGGTGGTCAGATGTGAGTTACAAATCCATCACCTCCCCTTAGTGCATGCATTGCTACTTAAGGTGGTCAAGTGTGGTTTTTACATGTCAATACCTCCCCTGGGTGCTTTCATAGCTACTCTCAGGTGGTCAGGTTTGATTACAAAACATAGGCAAGGTTGGCAAGGTTTTTTTTTTGCTTTTCAATACATTCCATTGATGTCGCCTTTTGGCTCATGGCTTGATGATGACTCGTTTGCTGCTTTGCTTGGTGTAGCTACCTGCATGATGCTTTGTTCTTCCATGTGCCTTAATGCTTTATGTGTGGATGCCATGTTTCGGGCTATGGTCATCTCATACACTTGTGCTTTTGGCATGCTTTTTGCATTCATGCGTTGCTTTTTCATTTGTTGCAAAGGTCTTACCAATTGATTTCTTTCAATATTGGCAGTGTCTAATTGCATACAATGATTCTGACATGACAAGCGCATAGAGCTCAAAAAGACGATTACTTTTCCTTTTTGGAGCGTGTGCAAATTCTTCCTGGATTGTAAGTTATGGCTTGTTGAAGCTTTTGTGAAGAAGGGGATCTTGATGATGTGGCATAGACATTCATATGCTGCTTGCAGAACTGTGCTTGGCAAGGGGCCCTATGCCATGTGGTAGGAACTCAACCTAACTCCAATAACCTAACCATAGTAACTTTACTCTAGCCAGTAACTTAACCCAAGGCCATTCTTAACCAAGGTCCAAGTCAGTTAACCATGGTTAGTTCCTATCTTTCCACGTGTCTTAAGGTTACTAAACCTTAGAGAAGAAGGAAATCTCTGCTTCTCTGCATCGACGTCGGCGGCGTGGGTGTGGCGACGGAGCTGCGACAGGTTCGTTAGAAGGAGCGGAGTCGTAGGAGTCGGGCCTCAGAGTCTCTCCTGCAGTTCGATGCAGCAAGTAGTGTTGCAGACAGAGGAGGTCGCGGTGGCTGTGTAGAAGCTTTGGGTTCTGGAGTTAGCCGTGGAGACGGGAGCCTTATGACGATGGAGAGGCCGTGTGAGCCTTGGCTGCTGAGTTCGGTCGTAGCTAGCAGGAGCTCGTTGGCTTGGTCGCCTAGGAGCCGCTCGCTGAAGCGGGTTTGCTGGAGTGTGCTCGGTGGCCTTTGCTTGCTGGCGTGCTGTAGCTTCAACCCGTTTGCATGGATCTTGGAGGCAGCTTCTATGGAGCAAAGTTTGTAGGAGAGCTCAGCCGTGAGCGTTGAAGGCTGTGAGCTTGGGTCATTGGTCGTGAGCTGCCTTGTAGAAGGCTGATGCAGAGAGCTGCTATTGCAGCTGGCTGAGGCATAGGAGGCAATGGATGTCACCCATCGGGAGCACAGAAGGAGGCTTTAGTTGGTGCAGTCGACTTTGTGAGAAGCAGCGCCAAACCTGCGCTCTTTGAGTCGTTGGGAGCTTCTCTTGCTTTGTCTCTTTTAGTCAAGAGTATGTTTAAAAAACATCTCTCCTTCTCAGCAGATCCACGGGAGGGCTCTCACAAATCTTTCTTTGAAAGACTCTCCCTATCTCTCTCTCTCTCACAGCAACAAGGATCACTCAAGCTCACAATGAATCTCTCATGAAATGGATGGATGAAAAATTTTCTCTCTGAAGGGACGGAATTTTGTACTCAATCTACAACTAAAAAACTAACCTAGGAGAAAAACATGAACTCCTAAGACATGCCTACAACTAATCTAGGAATGGAAGCAATCCTAGTAAACTACTAATGAGCTAAACTAGGAAAGCTAAACCTACGCTCTGATACCATGACAAAGTGAGGATCCTATTCTCCTAGTCACTAAGACAACATCCTAATACAACACTAATATACGGAGGATGCAACCTAAGTGCAAGCATAATGAAGAGAGTGCTCATGACATGTATCTCAAGTCAATTAGGTTCCAAGATAGATTAACTTGGACTCATAAAGAGAATCTTGAGATAGTGCAAAGTGCTTGATTTAATTACTTCAAATGAACCTTCCTTTTATAGGTGAGGGTACTTACATCCATTTTGCTTGCTCACATGTGGGATATCTCCTCCATGCCATGTGGCAGCTTACCCTTTGCTCATACCTTTGCTCTACATGTGCTTATGGCACCACAACTCTCAACAACTTGTGCGATTCTCCCATGTCAAAGCCCAAATTTTTAATCATAACATTGGAGTGGGAGAATGGCACTAGTGCGATTCTTTGGTTGCAAAGCCAAAATTAAGGACATTGTAATAGGAGAATGGCACTAGTGCCACTCTCCCTCTACAAATTTGAAAATTTGAGAGCTTTGTAATGGGAGAATGGCACCTAGGTCCATTCTCTCATTGCATTATTGTAATTCAAAAGATTGGCTCTCTCATTTTATGAAGCTAGAATTTGCACACTTGAACGTCATTAGACTAGGCTTGTGAATCCCTTTGGCTGTAATCTGCTCACTTTCCTATTTTCTGTAATTGAAATGATAGGGAATGGCTACTAGATGTGGGGATAAGGTTAAGATGTTGGTGGGGAATGAAGTGGTTGCAATAGGTTAAATTTGTGTAATTGAATCAAATGGGTGATGTAGTGGTGTGAAGATTGGGGTAGGTAATGTATCAGTGATAGGGAAGATGGGATATGAAATTCTCCATAGGAAAGTTGGATTCACATGGAGAATGGCACCAATGCCATTCTCCACAATCCCACATGGAGAATGGCACTGGTGCCATTCTCCCCCGCTACAAGGACAACTTTGTTGGTCTTATGAAATTCTTTGGTTGTAGTCTGTTTATAATTAATTTCCTATCATCGTAATGAGAGGGGATGGCTACTATAAGATGCATGAATCAAGTCATGACAATGGTGAAAATTTTATGGAAATAATTCATGCTTTCATGAAAATTTTGTATAGACTCATTCATGCATTCTAAAGATTTGCAGTAATGCCATTCTTTCCCTCTAGAAGGACATATTTGATGGTCTTATGAAATTCTTTGGTTGTAATTTGTTCATAATTAATTATCCATAATCGTAATAATAGGGGATGGCTATCAAAAGCGGGGACAAGGTCATGATGATGGTGCGGAATGAAGTGGTTGGAATTGGTGGAGTGTGTGCAATAGATCCGGAGGCCTACTACAGTAGTGTGAAGATTGGGACAAAAAATGTATCGGTGACAGCGGAGAAGCCTATCAATAGTGAAATGCTCTTGCCATTTCCCACTATGGATGCAATGCTTGTTGGTGAGGCAATTGGGAGCATTGTCAAGTGGCCTAATTGCTCTATAAAACATGTTGGTGATTCTTTAAATGATGCGGTAATTGAAGAAGCTGCACCGAGTGAGCCAGAGCGACCTTATGTTGAGGCAATGCCAGTTTCTTCATTGGAAACTGACAATTTCATTCGTGAATCTTGGAAAGAGAAAAAGGTTGTCTTATGGGATGAGAGCAAAACAAAGACCATGGGGGAAGGTGTGATCTTATATGTTTTCTCGGGTGACTCTATAAACTTTGACCTATTGGGTAACGATTGCATTGGTGTGGGTATTGAAAAGAAAGAACAAATTAGAGGAAGTGACTTAGGGTCTTCTATGCAAGATGTCAACTCTTTGAGCCTAGTAAAGTGGCCCATCAAGCAGATTACCTTACTTGAAGGAAGCCCATTGCAACAATATGTGCCCATGGACCATGTTGCTAGTATAGATGAGTTGGTCAATGATCAAATGTTGAAAAGGGATGATCCAATGTCAAAGAAAAGAAGGTACACTTTCATTAACAGGGTGCCTAAACAAAGAGAGCCTCCAACACCAATGTACAAAATGTCACTAGATTCGGTGTAGCAGGTTTCTTCCATTGATTGTTGTGGGAGTAGGTGTTGCCAACATGCGGAGTGAGATCTCTTGATGAATCTAAGGAAGAACTTTTGGGGCATCTCCTTGGAGTCTCGTACAAACTTTATATACGATGTGTTGTCAACGGCTTGGCATCATGACTACATAGAGAGGATATGCTACAACTTCAGGATAAACGGTCGGGATGTTTGTTGTAGAGCATGGTATGAGATGCATGGAATTCCAAGGACATCATTTTATCGATACAGGGAGAAATTTGAGGGTGATTTGCAGCGATATGTGCATGGCAATTCAGGGATTATGAGGAGGAGCAGGGAGCACACAGGTATGGGAAGTGCTCTCATTCAACACTTTGTGGATAATAGCATAAAGCATATGCCTCAAAAGAGTAGAACCATGCAGGATGGTTCTAGAGAGACACAGCAAGTGATACCTGAAGTGTATAAGAAGATAGACATCCTATGTGAGGTCAACACTTCACTTAATCAACATGGTTATCAGAGCCTATCCACATCCACATTTGGCAGGATTTGGAAATCAGACTTAAAAAATGTAGCCCTTGCTAAGACGAGTGAATTCTCTAAATGTAGCTTGTGCAGTCGGATCAAGGCTCAATTGGCAGCCACAAAAAGTCAAGATGAGCACAATTCGTTGATGGAAGAGAGAAAGATGCATATGATACAGCAACAAAGTTGTAGGAACTTATACTATGCATGGCGTAGGTACTCCGAGATGGATCCAAAAAAGTATGTATGCATAATCCATGATAAGATGGACCAAAAAAAGACGGCAATTAGACTTCGGGTGAGGTCCAAGGACACCGATTCTGCATGGCAATTACAGGTTTCACTCATTGGAATGATTACCCATGGGCATGGAAACGGTCATTATGGACACTTCACCCTCAATGGTTTGTGGCCATCTGATCCCAACCTGATGATTGGATCGCTCTCAATTTGTTTGCGCAACCTCGAGAGGATGGATATGCATGACCTTGGAGACCTTGCTACCAATGGGATTCCTAGAAGCAATGCTCACCTTTTGAATGCTCTATGTTCAAGAAATGCTTTGGACTCCCATTACAGTTCTAAAGGTGCACATGTTTCCACAAGTGGAGCTAGCTTGTCTGAAAATGTAGATGTCACAATCACAAATGCAAATCTAGAAACTGTATCGGAAAGTGACCCGAAGTCTATCACAGAGGCCATGAAAACTTTCATTGCAAGGGCTACAGACACATGTATGAATTTTTTTCCATCAAATACAAGAGAAAACCCACCCTCTTTAGAGGGAAGTGTTGCTATTGAGCCACCATTCCAAAAGTTGCCAGAGAACTTGCTACTCCAACTAGATAATTGTGGGTCTGAGAACAAAAATAGATACTTGTTTGCATACCTTTCTCTTCTTGTAGCAAGGGGCATTTTCAAGACAGTTCAATTGGGCTTCTTGATGGTAGGGCACACACATGAGGAGATTGATGCAATGTTTAGTAGGTTTTCTGAGAGCTTGCGGGTGGGACAAACATTCACTTTCCCGCATCTGATGGATACATTCAAAAAATGTACATCATCTTCACCGGCACCATTTGTTCTTGTACACTGGTTCCTAACTTCAAGGATGATGTGGATGGCCACCTATGTGATGGGCAAGAAATGCTAGTTGGACATGCAAAGCCATTACAATTTTGATTTTACATGCAAGGTGACAGACCAATGATGCAGTACAAGGTGCATCCAAAATCACCAAATTGGATGCCCATTGAAGGGGGAATTGAGCTATGGAAAAAAGATAGTGAGGTTCGATCATTGTTGCCAACAGGTTGTCCAAATATACTGCCAATGGCTGCATTTGTGAGAGATCACTTGCAAGTAATATCAGGGATAAAGGATTACATTAAGTTTTGGGAGAGATGTGCAAGTGGAAAGAATGCATCTTATGAGTCCTACATTAGGCCAGTGATAGACTATTGGAAAACCATGATCGGTGAGCTCGAACAGGAAAACATCTCAAAGATAGGAGTGTTATTAGCTGGAAAAGAAATCAGGACAAGAGGCTAGACGCTAAGCATGGCAACGTTCAAGGGCCATAGAGGAAAGGAGAATGTGAGGGCGAAACGTTATCATGGGAGAGGAAATGGGATTGGAAGGGGAGGGAATGAAGAGGGAGACTATGGCACAAGGGGAAAGGGAGAGGGGGAAGAGAAGCATGTACACAATGGGAGGAGGAATGTAAAGATGGAGACATCAAGGGAAGAGGACCATGCTTTATTTGAAAGGAAGGGAAGGGGGAAATCAAAGTACTAGCTAGGTGGCTTTACAAGAATGAGCGTGTCTCATCAAGGAATAGCCCCCTCCTTTTATAGCCAAGAGAGGGGCTCTCTCCCAATAAATGCATCCTCCCGCATGTATGGTGTGTGTGGAAAAGTCTCCCATGTGGGCTAGGTGGTTACGCACTCTTAATTGTGTGCGACAACCCTTTGCCTCATTTTTCCACAAAAATCAAGCCCCATATCTCAAGTCTATGATACTCCCTTAGTCTCTCCCAATTTATAATATGTTCAAACCTCTAGGAGGACAAGTGGAGGGTTGGCACAAGGAATCTTGCCACCTCATCCTACTTTCCCCATCATTTAACTTGCATCCTTGGACTATCTATACCTCCCCCACATGGGCCTATCCTATATGGAGGGAATAACCCAATATAATATACATATCCACCTATTTTATATTACTTCTCCCATAGACTTTGAGCCATATCTCACTAAATGCAGCCTAGGTGGAGGGGTGGCACATGGAGGAGCCATGTCACCTTACATTTTATAATATTACTACCATGGATTATGTACAACACACCTTATGGGTCCTCTTACGTGGAAGGGTGGCACATGGTCATGCCCTGCCACCTCAACCCTGGGCCCTATGCACACCATATTTTATTATACTATTGCCACACATACAAACACACACTCATATTTATGCCTTTTTCCTTAGACAAATTTATCCATAATAGCTCCCCCCCCCCAGGCAAGGAATGCATAGCATTTCCATGCCTGGGTCCATCACGCACAAAGAAGGGTTTGAGGTAATGCTTGTTGATCACCTTCTTGCCATATGGTTCATGCAGCTCCTGAACTTGTACAGACCCATTGCTACGTTCCTTGATGACTTTGTATGGACCACTCCACAGTGGTAGAAACTTCTTATCCATTTGGTGGTCCAATCTGTTATCAAAGCATAGCACAACATCCCCCTTAGCAAAATGTCTTTCCCATCCCTTGCGAATCTTAGCATCCAAGCGGGCCTTTTGTTGATTCTTTTGGATCTCTATTTGATGTAGGGCAAGACGTTGGGTTTCATCTAGCTTCTCAAGTTGCACCAATCGGGCCTCTACATGTTCATCTTCTATCATCCTCTATTCTTGTGCCAATCTCAAAGCTGGAATCTCTATCTCTAGTGGTAAAACGGCCTCAGTATCATATACCAACTCAAAAGGAGTGTGACCTATAGATGTTTTATGAGTGATGTTGTAAGCCCATACGGCTTCTGTGACCTTCTGATCCCACTAGCTCCTATTTCCTATGGCCATTTTTCCCATGGTTTTACAAAGGAGACCATTCGTCCGCTCTGTTTGACCCATGGATGCTGGATAATAGATGCTAGAAGTGTGATGATCAATACCCATGCGATCCATGAGTAACTCCACTGCCTCATTTAAGAATGGACTCCCATGGTCAGAGACAATTTCCATGGGTGTCCCAAACCTTGTGCAGATACATTTGAATATGAAATTTGAAACTGCCTTACCATTTGCAACGGGGAGGGTGATAGCTTCAGCCCACTTAGTGACATACTGACTGGCTACCAAAAGATACTTCTTTTTGTGGGCAGTCATGGGCAAGGGCCCGAGAAAATCTATTCCCCACTTCTGAAATGGATGGATGGACATCACTGGGTGATGTTGCCCAGGACGCAAATCCTTCCTACCAAAGAATTGGCATGGTTCATAGGTTTTGCAATACAAAGTGACATCCTTGAACAAGGTCAGCCAATAATATCCAGCATGTAAAATCTTCTTAGTTGTATAGTCACTGGCATAGTGGCCTCCACAAAATCCATCATGATAATGATTCAATACCTTAGGCACTTCATCTGCATCAATGGCCCATCTTAGGACCCCATCCATGCCTTGACGGTACAACACCCCATCAAGGAGGGTGTAGTGCCTACTATCTCTGCGGATATTCTTTTTCTCATAGCTAGTACTTTCTAGAGGAAAGGAGAAAGCAGTCAAAAACCTATAGATACCACCATACCATGGATCCCCAACTTCTATGGCCACTACAAGGGTTACATCAAGGCACTCCTCTAAATCAATCAAAGCATTCTTCAATTTGGAACAACCCCCTTTTACAATTTTGAAAGAAAAATCATATTCTTGTAGAACTGCCAACCATTTGGCCAACCGGCCCATGGGATTTGGTGATTGAAGAGCCTGCTTTGCAAGACCAGTGCTAGTGAGTATAATGAAGGACTTTCTAGCCACATAATGCTTAAATTTCTCCATGCAAAACACCAAAGACAAGGCATGCTTGTCAACCTTTGTATAGCATCGCTCAGTGTCGAGCAATTGTCGAGAAGCAAATCGAATGGGATACATGAATCGATCCTCCCCTTGCTGGAGAAGAATACCTGCTAGAGTGTGCTCACCAAACCCAAGATTAATATAGAAAGTCTTTGACCAGTCTGGATTGCGTAGAATGGGTTTTGAAGCCAGATCATTCTTGATTTGTGCAAACCCATGATCACAATCCTCATCCCAAGAGAAATCAACCCCATCTTTTAAAAGCATAGTCATGGGTCGTGTCAAAGTAGCATATTGATCAATGAAGCGGTGATAGTATCCTGCTAGATTGACAAATGAGCATACCTAACACTTGGTTGTTGGCGGGGAGAGCTTGAGGATGGCTTCTACCTTCTCGGGGTCAGGCTTGACACCCTCAAATGAGACAATATGTCCCAGTAACCTCCCTTGAGTGGCTCCAATGGTGCATTTCTCCGGGTTGAGACTGCCATTCGCATCATTGACCCTTTGGAAGGCCAACCTAACCTTCATGATGTGCTCCTTACGTGACGAGAATATACAAAAATCATCTAAAAACACCTCCAAGAAATCCCCCAAATAAGGAGCAAACACCATCCACATAAATCTTTGAAAGGTAGCAGGAGCATTGGTGAGGCCAAATGGCATTACTTTGAATGCAAATGTGCCCCAGGGTGTGGCAAATGTGGTTTTAAGCACGTCTTCTTCAGAAATTCTAATTTGATAAAACCCAGAGTAACCATCACAAAAAGTATACATCTCATGACCACTTACCTTCTCAAGAATGACGTCTTGAAAGGGAAGAGGATGATGGTCCATCTTGGTGGCTGCATTGAGTTTCTTATAGTTGATGCAGACCCGCCACTTGTTTTTCTTTGGGGTGACTACCACTGGTGAAACCCATTCAGTATTGTGAACCGAAACAATAAACCCAGCTTCTACAAGCTTTTGCAACTCTGAGCACAAAGCATCGGTCTGTAGGGGCCCTAATCTCCGATACTTCTGAGCCACAGGCTTCGCATCAGGCTTCTTGTGCTCTATGGCAGTCACATGGTGAAGGTGGTGGTAGCTAGTTGCAAAGAGGTCAGGGAAATCTTTGAACATTTCTAGGAACTCGTCTTTCTCAATTGGAGTGAGGTCTGGGGAAAGCATAGATTCAAATTGTTGAGGACTAGCTGTTACCTTTTCTGCAAGTGGCGGGGTCAGAGACATCCCCATCATGTAAACTTCCTCCTCTGAGAATTCCTCCCCCCCGTCTGATTCTTCCATTGATTCAGACACCGAGGATGAGAGAGTATCACTATCTTGCTCCTCTTCTTCTTCTGGTTCCATGGCACTAGGTTGCACCAGGATCTTCTCCTTAGAAGCACAAAAGACATGTGTCTTGTCTTCCAATAGCTGATTGCATCACTCTTTCTCAACCATGGTCTCCTGAGTATGGCTGGGTAACTCCTGCCTATATCTTCAATGTCCACTACATAGAAATTGACGGTGGTGGTCAACTCATTGACAGTGATGGGCAAATCCTCAATGACTCCTAGGGTGGCGAGTCATCGACCATCTGCTACCTTGATTCAAGTGGAGGAATGCCTTGTACATTTCAAATTCAATTTCTTCATGATTTGGGGCACCATGATATTACATGCAGCTCCCCCATTAACACACACATTTTTGACACGGCAATTATCTATAATGACATCGACTGTATGTGGGTGCTGATCAATTTCTTCAGAGATAGAAGATACCTCTCCTGTTGAGAGCCCTTACTGCAGCTCACATCTCACCTTAGGGCTTAATGCTATTAGTTGAGGGAGCGTGATGCTCAAAGAACGATGAGCAAGGTCCTGAATGACCAAATAGTCTTCTTGCCCCGAGCCGATGGGAAAATCTGAGGGTGACCACTTACTCCTACGAGATATTTTAGTCTTCTCTATTGGTGGGTCTGCCATTTCAGCATCTGAGGGCTCTGAGAAGGACACCTTCTTCCTACGGCGGCCGAGGTGGTATGACTTCTTTTCCCAAGGTCAAGGATCTCTATGTCAGAATCCTCAGTGTCTGATTCACTTAGAAGATTCACCCTTGGAATATTGGGACATTCCGTGCGATAATGACCCTTCTGGTGGCACTCGTAGCATACAACATTAGCACGGTCTCTTGGAGGGCAGTTGGCTTGATTTCTAATGCCCACTACCATCTCAAGCCAAAGATCATTTAGGGCCTTGGCTAGGTCATTGACTCCAGGTTCTGTTGCAAGGGGGGCCTCTTTAGTTGGAGGGGCCGAGGGAGTAGAAAGGAGGGGGGCTCGTGGGTGAGGCTGGGGAAATCTTCAAGGCGGAGGGTGAGAATATACACCTTGTTGAGGGTAAGCATCTAAGGGAGGACCATACATTTGAGGTGGAGGCGGTGGATACATCCCTGATGAGGGGTGGGGGTATGCCCCTGAGTTAGACCCCCCAGGTTGTTATTGCAAGAATTGAGGGGCTTGCGGAGGGACAATCGTCTTCTTTGAAGCGGGGTCAGACTAAACTCTATCAAACTTTTGAGCAATCTCATGTGCTAGCACCATAGTTTCTGGATTCTCCCATTTAAGCTTGAGGCGAAATTCGTCACTTGCTCCTGCTACAAGGTAGCCTAGCACATGTTGAGTCATTCCAGCTCGAAATCCGGCATTGTCCTCTTGTGTGGCAATTAAACGGTCTAGGAGCATAGCCGCTCGATCCACATATCGACGCGCCATCTCACCTTCTGACTGCTTCAAGTTTGCCACCTGCAGGCACACATTCTCCGACTCCTCTTCTTTGCCGAAATACTTAATCATCACTGCTGTCAACCTTGGCCAGCTTTGGCGAACGTCTTCGGCCTGCTTCTCATACCACACTTAAGCCAAACCCTCTAGAAATGTGGGAAGAACCAACAGCCATCTGTCTTTAGTAAGAAAGTTGAGAGAAACACAACGGCACTTGAAGACCACAAGATACTCATTTGGATTTTCTTCCACTCGTCCACAAAACATGGGAATGTCAACCATGCTTGGAAGATGGAAAAGAGAGTGGCAAGATGAGGCTTATCTATGGACAAACAATAGAAAGAGGAAGCTTGAATTGAAAATTGGGTGAAGATACATCCACAAAGCACACATAGGCAAGGTAGGGTGTGACTGGTGTATTGTGAAATACTACATGGGAAGAATCTTCAGCATAGAATAGCACATAGAACATTTGCAAAATTTGTCATTTATATATTCATTTAAAGTTTAGGCAATGAAAATTTTGTCATTTAAAGTTTAGCCTAGTTGAAGAGACTCCATGCAATTATGCCTTAGCCTTGGCTTTCTTTGTCTTTATACTAAGTTTGGTTTCATTATAACCGCTTTCATTGTTTAAAAAATTTATGATTAATAGTCTCATTTGAGTGTGGGCTACCCCCCACAATTGCATTCTATTTTATCAAAATGGTGATTCATCCCTTGGTGATTCTAGTATCGATTTTTTATCAATTGTTGTAGACTTGGTCATTTTTAGATGATATTATTCCTCTTTAATTTATAAAATAAAAGTTGAGATTGACTAACCTAAGGGAGTGGATTATCCCCCACTTCAATTTTTTATTTAAATGGTGAGGACTACCCCCCCTTATTGTCTCAGACCCTTTAGTGGTAGACCAATGATGGATTTGTGACACTGGTTGTACATATAACATGGTATTTGCAACTCGAGGGGTCACTATGTATAAACCCTCTATATCACGTGCGTTCAAGGCCTATATTTAAAGTCCCTTATCTGTAAAAATTTTCATTAATAAAATGTACCCCTTTTCTATACAAATCTGTAAATTTTTTCCAAAACTATTTTAAATAGTCCCTTATGTATATTTATTTCTGTAAATTTTAGAAATAAAAAAAATCCTTCTGTTGAACTCACGTGATAGGGTTACATATGATGAGTGACCCCCCCGAGATTTGCAAAAATTGATATTTGTGAATCTAGACGGATGTCTTTGCTCCTAGGTAAAGCAATAGCATGCTAGGGAATATAGGCATTAGCTATCTACCCAATTGAAACTATGATGTTCTAGCCCCTAGTTTTTCTTGGATGGTGATAGGTAAGTGGACCCTAACCTCAAATCCTAGATTACCTGATGAATTCAACATTTTTGTACTAATTCTAGTTAGCAAACTCAATATAAAGAAAAATTATTGTGCGAGCTTGCCTATTTTCTTTTTTATAAAAGTTTTGGATTGCAATATTGTCAAAAGGTACTTCAATTTAGTTTTATTTATTTATATCTTCCAACCAGTGCTTTTTTATCCAAACGATTGAATTAATTGTATGGTTCATTTATTGATGGGATTATAATATCTAAACACATACTCTGATCTTCCAACTAGCGGCTAGTACCATACAATTAATTCATTATCATTGGATAATTTTAAGCATGTTAAATCTTTGTATTTAGAATAATTCTTTTGCCAATCCTCCTATTTTCTTTTTTAAATAAAAGTTTTGGATTGCAATATTGTTAAAGGGTACTTCAATTCAGTTTTATTTATTTATGTATATTTTTCAAACCAATGCTTTTTTATCCAAATGGTGGAATTAATCGTATGGCTCATTTATTGATGGGACTATTAAATCTAAGCACACACACTAATTTCCCAATTAGCCTTTGGTCGGCGGGCTATTGCCATATAGTTAATTCACATTGATTGGATAACTCTTTATTATGTATAATTCGTAGTCATGTTATCATTGGATAACTTTTGGCTTGAGATAAATATTTTTCAATAGGTAATGTTTTGATTCCATTTGATTTCATTACTAATTATTACTTTTTATGTGCAAAAACATGGGTACCACCCTATTGGGGAATTGAGATACACTTATACAAGTGACATCACATTTTGACACTTATCATATTGATCCATTTTTTCTCTAGACACTACTAGGTGGGGAGTAAGTTCCACATGGTGGGCTTACTCCCCACTATGTGGTTTTACCCTCTAGGTTGGGGGTGGGCCACATAAACACACACCCACACCCACACACACTTTTCTCAAAACAAAATTCACACACACATGTACACTTCTCCCTGACTCTAACCCCGAAACCACCACTTTGTTGTAATTTTGATAGATTTTGAAAATCACCCCCATAAAGGGAATCCATTCACACACACACACACACACACATTATCATTTCTACACTTGCCACCTAGTTTTAGAACCTCCCAAAGTATGTTAGCTCATTGATGAGCCTAGTATTAGAACTTACTTTTCTTTTTATGTTTCTCTTATGATTGGTAACCTCTTAATAAGCTTACCTGAAGCTGTTTCAATTTGGTTAGGTTTCCACCCTTCATTTGTATTAGGTTATACTCTTTTATTTGAAATATTTATCAACCCCAGTCCCTTTGTTTCTACTTTAATTTGCTTTTAAATTTTATCTTCCCTCTTAAATTTTCTTATTTCATCCCAAACCCCCCAATTTCTAATTTTTGTCCCTCTTATGTACCTTTAATAATTCTTTCTATCATTAGCTCTTTCTATATTTATTGCGCTATTCTTTTCTATTTTTCTCATGCTTTATTGTGTTGCTCATGCTTTATTGTTCTTTATTTATAGGTAACACACACACATACTCTCATGGTTTTAAAAAAAATACGTAAACTACCCTTCTTCCCTAGTCCTTAAGAATCTCAAAATTAACTCCCCCTCCCCTCCCCCAACACACACACCCCCCACCCGTTACACTCACTTATCCACCACCCTTTTTCTTTCTAATAGAACACCCTTCCTTCTACCCTTCTTCTTTCTTTGCCCCTGCTTGCTAGCTACACTACACCCTTACTTAACCATTTGCATTCTTTCTTGCTAGGTCATTTTACGGTGGTCTTTTTTAAGAGTGCGCAGTGACAGTCTTCCTCTTGTTTCCTTGCTTCTTTTGATAATACGCCCTTGCAAGCTTTCGTATTGGCCGATCTTCTCTCAGGTTATCCTTCATGCCATCTCCTTTTGCTTCTCGTCTCACCAGCTCTTGAGTGGAGCCATTTATCCACGCACTATCTCTCCATGCATTACACCTTTTCATCTTTTTGCTCGTACTCTCTATCTTTTTTGCCTTCCCTTATCATCTACGCCTTCCATGTAGTTCCACCTCGAAAGCTCTTTGGCTTCCCCTCAAGGTTTAGTACTTTGTTTACCCAGCTTGGCTCCAGCTTTCTCTTCACTTGCTGGCTTTCCTCTTCTACATAATTGCCAACACACAGGTTCTTATTATCATCATAGTATTTTTGGTTCACTTGGAGATTTTGCTGGCAATTCGGTTCCTCTCATTTCTTAGCGAGCTAGTCTCCACCTCCTTGATCTCTTCCACTTTGTCACAAAGCCCTTCCACTTTGTTGCAAGCTATACTGATAGCTTCACTGCACACTCAGTCTTCAACACCACCTCTTGGTTCTTTGGATGCTACCCTCCTAGCTCGTTGCTTGTGGTGCCCTTACCGGGTCTTTTACTCATGCAAAGTAGAGTGGAGCTCTGCTCATTGTTTCACTGTTTCTCTTCCCTCTAGTCTATAGTTGCTTTCTTCACCGTACAACTATTTTGTTGTTTGATTGTTTGCTATGTATTCTGGCCCTGAGGCAGTATTGCCTTCTTGCAACTCTAATTGTGTATGGGTTGGTAACCATGCTCCTTCAACAAGATCTTTAAGTGTGGCTTCTTGTATTTATAGAGTGACCACCTTGACTAGGCCTTGTTGACCACCTCATATCTCCTTACAAATGTACCTTGTGGCCTCTTCACCCCTCATTGCAAGCGAGCTCTATGTTTATGTACCTATGTCTCTCTATAATGGCATTTCTTGCCAACCTCGGCTCCCCTTAGGATGATTCCACTGTGCCGGTTTGCCACCTCACATTGCTTCTGTTCTTTTTGAGTTGGCCGCATTTTTTGGTTAGTTGCTCGTGTTCATTAATTTGGCTCGTAACCTTTGTCTCAACCGTTGTCTTACATGTATCGTATGGGCCTCTTTTTGTGTGTCATTTACATCATTTGTTATTCTTTTATATATATATATATATATATATATATATATATATATGTATGTATGTATGTATGTATGTATGCTTACATTTCCAGTTGCTTTATGACTTCTTTTTAGTTTCATAGTGTTAAATTACTTTTGTAAAATGTTTTTTTCATTGTTCAATATATCATATATATGTTTATTTCCTTATATCGTTACTTCTATCCTTAATTCCTTATTTCAATTCCATTTTTTATTGGTGGTTATATATATATATCCCTCAACTTTTTCATAGGTACTCCTTTAGTTACTTATTTTCTAATTGGTTCATTATTATGATGTGTTCTACCTAACTTTATTTAAACCTTTTAGCTCTAGCTCCTAGATAATAGGAGTAGTTTATTAATTATTTTCAATCTTTTTGTTGTGCCTTATATAAATTTTTCTTGAAAATTTTTCTCATTTATGTAAAATTAATTCTGTGTCTTTCTCACCCTAACTAACAATTCCCCCCCTTAACTAACTTTTCATTCTTTATAAAAAATTATAAGTGGGCCTTATATAACCTTCTCATGATCCTTTCCATTTTTTCTCTTTGCCCTTCATCGCTTCTTAATTTTTTGCAAAATTTGTCATTTATATATTCATTTAAAGATTAGGCAATGAAAATTTTCCATTTAAAGTCTAGCCTAGTTGAAGAGACTCCATGCAATTATTCCTTAGCCTTGGCTTTCTTTGTCTTTACACTAAGTTTGTTTTCATTATAACCACTTTCATTGTTTAAGAATTTATAATTAATAGTCTCATTTGGGTGCGGACTACCCCCCACAATTGCATTCTATTTTATCAAAATGGTGTTCATCCCTTGGTGATCCTAGAATCAATTCTTTATCAATTTTTGTAGACTTGGTCATTTTAATATGCTATTATTCCTCATTGGTTTATAAAATAAAAGTTGAGATTGACTAATCTAAGGGAGAGGATTATTCCCCACTTCAATTTTTCCTTTTAAGGGTGACTACACAATACCATAGCCTTCTGATTTTCTTTTCTGTTTATATGAACAAGCTTGCAAAAATCAAACTGACTACACAATACCATAGCCTTCTGATTAAGCTCCTTTAAATGAGGACTTCTTGTCTTGTAATGCCCTTGCATTTGCTTTATAATAAGCTAGGAATCTCCTCTTACTTCTAAATCTTTAACTTGATTTTGAAGACAACCCTCCAAACCAAGAATCAAAGCATTATACTTAGCTGCATATTTAGTTGTGATACCTAGAAACTCTTGTCCTCTTGCTGATACCTCTTGATCCTCAAAATTCATCAAGACCATCCTCCCAGCTCCTTGTTGGTGTGAATGACTAAAAGCCCCATCAAAAATTTATAAAACAAAAGCTGTTAGTGGTGTCTCCCTTTCATTTTTAATGTTCTCCTTACATTTATTTTCTTCTCCTAGATCCTCTCGTCCTGTGAGCAAATCTGTCATAGTGGACCTAGAGGTATTTTCAGTGACAAAAGAGAAAGAGGACTCTTCAAGCTCTGACAACCATTTTGAAAATCTCCCCCCAGGATTAGGCTTGTGAACTAAATATGCTAATATTGATTGAGAGGTAAGGAAGAAAAATGGTTGAGGCAATAAATAAGAGCAAAACGTTCTGACTGAAAACACTAAAAAGAGAGCTTACTACTCCATTTCTTCGTACCTTGTTTCCACCTGTGTATGCTATCGGCTAGCATAATAGATGGGTTGCATTCTACTTGCCTCTCCTTTTGTAGCAATACTGCACCAATTGAATGCAAAGATACACTTGGATTTACACAAAAGTCTTGAGACCCCAATCAGGGGGCTTCAATATTGGGCCCTTACTCATGGCCTCCTTAAGTTGCAGAAAAGACTCCTATTGCTCCACAACCCATTGGAAAGAAATTTCTTTTCTTGTCAACAAGTTCATGGGATGCACTATCTCTATGAAACTAAGTTGCATTAATTCGCTCGAATTTTTTTTTTGATTCAAAAAAACACAAGAAATCATGATTTTCTCGAATTAAAATGAATCCAATAATTTTTCCTAATTTATTCGTACGAATAAGTTATTTGTACAAATAAGTTATTCATACGAATAAATATATTCGTACAAATAAACGAAGTTATTCATATGAATAAACATAGTATAAATATGAAACAACTGTTGTTTTTTGTATTCGTACGAATACATCCAGGTGTATTCTTGAGCCACCTGCTTGCCTGCCTGCCACCTCTTGATTGCCTACCTGCTACCTCTTGCTTACTTCCATACCTACATCTCTCGTCATAGGTACCTTACTGCACCTTACTTTTATTATAGTCTTTCATTAGTAATCAATGTTTCTCTCTCTCTTGTTTTGTTTAAGACTGGCACTCATCTCTCTTAGGAGAGTTGTGTGTTGCAGTCTTTTTAAATTATTTAATATTTATCCTATATTGTATTTAAGTGTGTGTCTAAATAGGCTGGCACTTATCTCTCTTGCGAGAGTTGTGTGTTGCAGTCTTTTTTGTCATAGGTGTCCCTTGGGCTAGCATGATGGCCAAGAGCAAAAGCACGAAAAGCTAGCACAGGGAAGAGAGGGCTATTGCAAGGCTAGCTAGCATTATAGATCCCTAGGCTATAGAGAATGAAATTGTCCAGCCCTCTCTGCTTGAGCAAGCAAAAAAGGGATCTGAGCCACAAGCAAGAAGAAGCGTAGACTAGAGTAGCTTATGCATTCAAGCTTTGATGATCTTTGTGATAGTACTACTCAATGTAAATAAAGACTACCATTTTCAAATTATTTTCTCTTCCCGCTCCAAAACATTGTTTCCTATGTTATGTTAAGTAAAATTGAGTATTATTTCCTTTTGCATGTTCTATTGTGATTTGATGTTTATTATTTCATTTTGCTATTGTATACGTTATCAGAAAGTCTTTCATAAGTAAATTGAGATTGCATGTAAGTAAATTAATAGATTGCAAATCACTGAAAATAAATTTGAGATTGCACATACAAAGACATTTCTAAAAAAGACATTTTATTATATTGATGCCCATAGGCAGAGTACAAGGTAGATGCCCGTAGCCAAAGTACAAGATAGATGCCTGTAGGCAGAGTACAAGGTGGAGCATACAAAATCCCTAAGTGCCCTTGGGCTTCCTAAGACGTATAATAAATTGCATGTATGCAGCGGTCATCGTGACCCTTTTCCTATGGATGGCAACTAGCTAGGTGTCATCCATGAGGTCTACTAGGTAGGTCTCAACTGCATGCTACACGGCAAGCAAGGCATCTCTAGAAATATGCCAGGGACTCCACAACTCCATGCCTATAAAACTAGGAGGTTGGGCTAAGGTTGAGGTCCTTCATGACCTTCCATACCACCCTTGCAAAGCTCGCCATCAGGATGAGCAGATCGATGGATTTTTGAAACTTTTTGATTTCCCAAAGTGCCATCGTCCCTGGCTTGAATCAGTACCACCTCACTAGAGGAGGGCTTCTTTGCCCTTGATGTGGAGGGCCTCTTCCTAGATTTTGAGGGCCTCTTTGACCTACACTTGGAGCTCGGGCACACCTCTGTCCCATTGGTGTGGACCCTGATTGTCTATTCTTGCCTTGGTCCTCTGCTCTGTCCTTCATTGTTCCTCTTCCTCACGCTCCTCCTCTGTGCTCTATGAGTCATCTATCACTACCAAAGGATCTTCTTGTGCCTTCCTCTATCCCTCCTCTTGTGCCTTCCTCTGTCCCTCTTGCTCCTTGTCTAGCTTTCAGATTGGCAGTTTCTCCCTTCGATGGGGATCATTGGGGGGAGAGGGGGGGAAGCTATTACTCTCTATCTCTGAGTCTAGAGGTGGGTTTGGATTCGCCAAGCTCCGTGGTGCCTTGATCTTGGGCCTGGCCATAGGACCTTACCTTTAGATTTTTGTGATATATGTGGTCGAGGATGTCATTGGGGGTTCTTCAGGAAGGAGGACCTTATGCAAAATGATCTTGGAGGAGGAGAATTTGAGTAAGAGAAGAGGACACTGGAGGAGAAAGGAAGACCTTTAAGAAGGAGGATGCAAGGTGAAGAAGTCACGGGAGCAAAGAGGAGAAGGAGAGACTTTCAAGGCAAGGGTGAAAAGGAGAGACCTTCAAGTGAGGAAAGAGCTTCAAGGAGAGGTCTGAGAACCTTGGAAAGAAAGGATTTGAGCTCAAAGATAGATCTTCGAGGAGAAGTCTTGAGGAGGATAGAGCTTCAAGGAGATGAGCCATGCTTTAGTTAGAGAGCACTAGCCTACATCAATTGTTCAGAAGGATGGAGGGAGAATGTGATGGAGCAATGGAGGGACTGAGCACAGGATGGATGTCAAAAATTGACAGGACGGAGCAAATGTTCAAAGCGGCGCTTCTGACAAAGGATTACTAAAATTGATAGAGGGTTACTGCACATTTTCAAAGCGGTGCTTGTGTTGCTTAATGATTGATGGCCCTTCATGCTTAATGATTGTCACACATTCATGAGCATCCATTTTGAATGCCGTCTACACGCAAGAATTTGCTGTAATGTAAATCATGGAGACTCTAACATGAAACCTAAATACATGCAACAGTTTTATGATGTATTGTTAGGGCCTAAAACCACATGGGTTTAGCCCTAAGTGGAGATGCCAAGAGGCATGTGCACATGGGAATACCAAGAGGCACATGCGTGGGACATCCCTACTTTTGGATTCGAGGCAGACAGTTTGGCTATATTGTTGCATCCAAGATCTTCGTTGCATTCAACAATTGTTGTAGATGGTGGCATTTTACAAGGAAACATCACACATGTTATCACTGGTATGAAGGCGTTGCCATTGACACTTCCATTCTATAGACCACAGATCAAGATCCAAGGGTGCATGGAGGCAATCATGGTGCAAAGGCCATCCAGCCATTGGAGAGCAGATGGAAATGGGTGCACTTGGTGTTCGATTCATTACATCATGTATTCTTGGTGGTATGGCTCTTGAAATTTTCATGTAAAAAGTAACAAATTGTGGAGGAGTTGATCGAACCAAAAGGCTATCTGGAGGAAGACAGTAGCATTGGAGGGAATTGTCTACAAAGGGAGCGACCTATTCTTGGTCACAATAGTCGCACATGTGGTGTTTTAGTGCAGTGGTGGTGCTAAAGCCAATGCAGATGGTGGTTTGTCTTCTTCTTAGAAGTCCATTATGATGAGGATGCAGCTACGGAGGAAGATCTAGTCATGCATTGGTATTCATAAGTTGTGATTGGGCGAACGATGTGTAGATGGGGATGATTGCAAGATGGTTCGTGGGAAACATGTAGACAATCTACAAACCATGGACCAATTCAAGACAATATTTGTGAATAGAGAGCGGATGGGAGTGCTTTAGAATTGACCACATGAGGAGAATTTTGTGCAGAGTTGCAATGTGCTGCAGCAAAGTCACAACTCACCAAGCCCTGAAAACTCGAACCAAGTCCTCAATTGCCAAGAGGACGTAGTAGCCAACGCCCAATTGCATTCTTAGCCAAAGAGGAGTGCAAAGGCATGAAGAAAGAGCATTTACAAGAGCCGATCAGCAAGAATTCCATTGAAAAATGCAAAAAAAAGCACTTCTGTCACGAAGAAATGGGAGTTCTTAGGCTCAAAAGAAGCGTGCTTCAGAGAGGAATGCATTGAGAAGGTTTTGGAGAAGTTTCATTGTCGGAAAGTCCTCCAAAACTGAGAAAAACGAGTCAACCAGCACGTGGGACCCTGTTGTTGAGGGGATGTGGTGATCCCATGGTTGTAGGCATGAGATGCTGCTGCAATTGGTGGCTGATAATATGTTCAAAGTTGGAAGCTACCAATGTCTATAATGAAGGAACGTCAAGATGGAGCAAAAGTCTAGACATGCATGTGAAGTTTTCATAGAATGGTTATGTCAAGGTGGATCTTAATCAGGTAGAGGTGTACCAGTTTAGAGATGACCAGTTGGAAGAGGGATGCGATCTAGTTTTGATTTTGCAAATGGAGGCTTTGAGTTGTGATCTGTGCATGGTCGATTGCAGAGAAGGATGATCACATGGGAGAGCCCAATGCTTGCTGATGCTAGTTATGTGCATGGTTAGTGGGAGGAATTAATGTAAATTAAGATGATATATGCTCCATGATTGAGATGGCAAGCTCTCACTTATGCCAATGGCTCCACATGGAGATGGCAATAATCCACACATATACTTGGTTGGTGTTTGTGTATTATCAAATTTGGATAGAGAACAAGCATATGACTGACTCAATCCTAGCATAGAAGATTGGGTTGTGTGGCTAAGGGGTGCTACACACAATTGAAGATGTAGGCCCTTATGGTGTAAATTGTTGTAAAGTATGCTAGGAATGGCCAAAATCACTTTAGAAGTGTGCCTTGATATTTTGAAGGCATTGGTGATGACTTCAATGAAGTTTGATACAAAATGGTAAGGTTGACAAATGCACTGATATCTATGAGCAACAATGGATTAAGATGGTTGCAATGGATTAAAATGATGTGAATAACATGACATATGAAACCATTATTCAAAGTGGATCCCAACTTTGAATGCTAATGATCAAGATATGGGTTTATAAATTGGGACACATTTCAAGCAAATTGATTTGGGAAAACATTTTGCATCTTTGATCGGAAGGTGGCCATGACATGGGCACTTTTTTTTTGTTTTTACATGTTAGGACCATTGATGGCACAAAGTGCTAGAAGGATTTTGCAAGCCATAAGATTTAACCTGATGAGTGGCATCGCCCAATTGTCCGAGAAGGAAAAGGCTACCATATGAAAATGATGTCTTAAATACCATCTTAACAAATGAAGTCAACACCTAGGGGAGGGTGCTAACATCCATTATTAGATGTAGCTAACAGTGGATTGAGGATTCCCCCTACTATAAGGGAAATATAACATAAGGACATATGGTAAATTGGTGCCAAAGGACAAGGCTTGCCAAATGATAACCGAAAATCCAAGGTTAGGAGATATCCAGTCTTAAGAGCATTTTATGGCCTTATCTACCTAGATCACATTAGTCGTGAGGTGCCAAAGGGGATGGGGGAAACGTAAATATAACCAACCTTTAGAATCAACCTTATGGAGAGGCATGTTATTGTACTTAAGAAGACAAAGCCAAGGCTAATGATGACGAAGTAAGAGAAAGAGGTATCTTAGACAATCATTTCCATAGCAACATCGTGACAGAGTCTGACAAGGGAATAGGGGTGTGTGTGTGTGTGTGTGTGTGTGTACCCGCCCTAACTCAGGTCTGCACACCTAAGAAAATAAGGGAGTGGGCCCCTACCTTTCCAGTTGTGGGGCCCACTTCTTAAGAGTGAACAATAAAATGTAGTAGTAGTGGCAATCCAAACGAGTTCATCACCAAATGGAGGTAATCTTATACCATTTCCCATTTAGGAGAGCCCTGGTATAGGCACTTTTTTTTTGTTTTTTTAAATGTATTTCTTGTGTGTGTGATGGGAGTGTGTGTAAGTGATGGGGGATGCATCCCCCAATTTAAAAAATTAAAAAATAGCCCCTGAGAGGCCCAAGTGTGTGTAGGCGCGACTTTGGGCTAGACAGGGTCCCCATTTGGCCTAAAGTTGGGCCTGTGCACACCTAAGCCTCTCAGGGGCTTTTTTTTTTTTCTTTGGATCCATCCCCCATCACCTCCCCGTCTGGCCCAAAGTCACGCCTGCGTGCACCTGGGCCTCTTAGCGGCTATTTTATGTTTTTTTTAAATTGGGGGATGCATCCCCCATCACTTACACACACACCCATCACACACACAAGAAATACATTTAAAAAAACAAAAAAAAAGCGCCTATACCAAGAAAGAAATACACAAAAAAAAAACCAAAAAAAGCCCCCGAGAGGCCTTGGTGCGTGCAGGCACGACTTTGGGCTAGACGGGGACGGGGGCTTTTTTTTGTTTTTGTTTTTTTTGCGAATGCATCCCCAATCACTTGCACATACACCCATCACACACACAAGAAACAAATACACCCATCACAACCTTGGGGGCTTTTTTTTGTTTTTGTTTTTTGGGGGGATCCATCCCCCATCACATACTAGTGTCTAATCACATTCTACCATGATTATTGACTAATTCCATACTAGTGACTAATTACATTCTACCATGATTATTTGCAATCAACAATCGATTACATTACGTACATACATCACATATGGAAGTAAATAATACACTGCAAGATTCCACTTGAAAATGAAAGCTCAAAGTTGAAAATCTACAAGAAAAATAGTTTCCAAAGGATTCTATTACAAAAAATATTTACAACTATATTTGCACAAAATTTCTTTTGACAACCAAAATTGGTGTCCATAGTGAATACATTGTGACCAGTTGTCCATTGCTTTCTACTTTTCTATTTCTGTAATGCTTTACATGTGCTTTTCAGTGGTTTGGCAATGCTTTACCAATGCTTTGTGTTGACTGCTTTACAACTGCTTTCCATGTAAACAGTCATTGCTTTTAGTATGCTTTGGCACCACTTTGTGACTGCTTGCTTTTGTGAGTGCTTTTGCAGTGCTTTAGCACTGCTTGTGAGTGGTTTGGTAGTGCTTTGGCACTGCTTTCTAACTGCTTGTTCACTGCTTTGCATTTATAGATTGCTTTACATGGAATATGCAAAGTACTCTACATGTGCTTTGTGGGTCTCACTGCTTTAGCACTAATTTGTATGTGTGCTTGTCAATGCTTAGCAGTGCTTTACCCCATTGTTTTTTGTTTTAAAACGACTTTCCATGTAAACAGTCATTGCTTTTACTATGCTTTGGCACTGCTTGCTTTTGTGAGTGCTTTTGTAGTGCTCTAGCACTACTTGTGAGTGGTTTGGTAGTGCTTTGGCACTGCTTTCTGACTACTTGGTCACTATTTTGCATTTGTAGACTACTTTACATGGAATATGCAAAGTACTCTACATGTTCTTTGTGGATCTCACTGTGCTTCTTTGTATGTGTGCTTGTCAATGCTTTGTGATTGCTTTACCACTTCTTTCATTTTCGAAAGTGCCTTCCATGTAAACAGTTACTCACTACTTTGAAAATGCTTTGGCACTATAGCTTGATTATGTCCGTGCTTTTGTGGACTGGTTTGGCAATGCTTAAACACTAGGTTTAGATTTTTGTTTGCTTTCCTTCTACTTTTGGACTTCTTTGCATATGCTTTGCATGGGCTTTGCAAGTGCATCATGTGCTTTGTGATGGTTTTCAGGGAGTGCTTTGTATATTTTTTTGGTAATTCTTTGTTTCTACATTGTTTGTGCATGACTACATGATTACTAAATGTGTTCTTCCATTAGTTTGCATGTGTTTTTTCCACCAAGATAAAATCTTCGTTTGAAATTTGGCATGTTCCGTGGATGTAGTCTTTGTTGATAATTCATAAGCAGGATCATCAGACAAGCTAGTAGTTGTTGCACTTACACTGGCATTTACTAGTAGTGAGCCTACACCTTTCTTGGGCAGCACAGCCCATGAGAGCATTCTTGGCCTCAACCCAGGGCTTGAGCCCCATTCTCCTTTTTGGAAAGCTGTTTTTAATAATGAATAAGCAAGGACATCAGAAAAAGTCAGAAGAGAACCTGATTTTATGTTTATTGATGATGAGAAACACCTTTGTCAAGAAGCCCAAGGTCTGTGTAGAGTCCTGTAAAAGTGTTTGACTTAAAAGATAGAATAGACACATAGATGGGTGATGTACCTACACAAGCAGGTTTGGATGATCTCATAGATGCAACCACAACTATAGGAGATGATGCTCCCAACCAAGAGACCACCAGTCTAGATGGGTTGATTGTGGGACAATGGATAAATGTTTTGACAAAGCGCAAGACCACGCAGAACAATGCAGCCGAGGCCAGTCCATCAATTGCACAGATTCCTACTACCAAGGAAAAAGGACTAAAACACCAAGTAATGCTAAGAAGATTCTTGAGAAGGATGCAAGTCTTATAGCTAACCTAACAGCAAGTATGCACCACCCACAGGCCCACAAGAGATTGTAATTTTTAGATTTGGAATCTGGGTTTACCCCATGTAATGAAATGCCATCTAAATCAAGTCATTGGTATTGTGATGTCTCTTATTGTAGTCTAAATGTCTTCCAATTATTATGCATGCTCTCCATCTAAATAGAGTTCATAAACCTTAAAATATTTTGCTTATCATACATTAATCTTATATTGTCATGCAGTTGAGGTTTATGACTACTTACCTCATCACTCCCCTTGAAGAACTTAAAAACTGGGCAAGGAATTGTATCTTAGTAAAATTACACCTCAAAAATTGGGAGTTGTAGATATTTGCACTATGCGTAAACATGTCTTAACTTAATGAGAGAGCAAGAGATGGAAAGAGGTGCCATGATGAAGCTCAATCATGTTATGGTTTGTATAGGTGATAAAAAATTAGCATGTATACAAAAGGTCCTTTCAAACTCCGACCTAAGATGAGTGCAAAGATAGCATGTGGTTTGCATCCAAGTCAACACATGAGAGTACTAAAAAGATATGCTGTAAAGCTAGGGATCATACACTGTACCATCAATATCACAATACCCCTCATGAACTTAGAGAGTAGGATTTTGTTGTCTCCCCTAGGACTTGACTATTACATGATCACAAAGAGCAAGAATACAAAATGGCATGCGCTTGTGATAGACATGAATGGTGTGCTGATGTATCATCACAACCATGAAAAGAAGGTATTCTGGCCCCGATGGCATCTTCACACATGGCAAGTACGAGACTTCCATGGAGGGCTCAATGGTGACTTGACATTTCTGGTTCTAGAGGATGCAGAAACTTTTCTATGTTGGACTTCTCCATGGTTTGGCATATATATGGAGCTCCCAACAGAGACACAACCTCTTGCGGTGCTTTAAGTTGTGTTATCCTGGATTGGATAATGTTCTCAGGATTTTTGGATCCGGAATATCGTGACAGGGCACGGGCACATTTCACCATTTCTAATGGGAAACCAATCTTTTTCAAGAACCTGTGGTATTTCTAGGAGCAATACCCTTTCTATGACGTGTCGAGCACCGTGCTTCTAGATCATAGCTTCTACAAGTGTACTGGAAATCCAGAAGGGACATTTTGTGTAATCCCAAAGTTAGATTAAGTCCTTGTGCATTGGCAGCATAATTTTCTAGCTAAGCATGTAGGACCTTGATTATGGAAATTGTTGAATTCATGGGATCACCAAAAGTTTGCATCTAAAGACTACTTTGGTGCTTGGGAAGATACGGATAGCCAGCTAGTAGCTAGAAAAGTATGTTGTGTAGCCTGGATGGGTGACAACCCCAATTGTGGAGCTGATTGCTTTTGGGGCATGTGACATGTTTATCAGACCAAGGTGGAGGACATAGTTTACAAGCTGATATCTCTACTATGAAATTGTTCAAGGACTGCAAATACTACCTATAAGCTTGGTCATGTACCTTGTTGTTGTTTCATGAGGCCTAGCTATAGTGCTTTCTGACTGCTTGCAAATATTATCAGCTCATTATCAGTAACTTGGATCATGTACCCTATTGTTGGATCAGGAAGTATTACTTTTGCTAATGGATCATGACCATTACTTGACTTATGTATATACAATGGTTTCTCATATATTTGGTATAGCCAATCATACTTGGCTTCTTTTTTGCGGGGAGACAAATAAACAATCATAGAAAATGGCAAGCAAATAAACAATCATAGAAAATGAAAGCAAGTGTGGGAAATAAATTAATTAGAATGTGGTCTAGAGATCATAAGTCATGCTATTGTAGACAGCCTCGTACTCTTCAAGTGATAGCAAGTACAAGTTTCTCTCTCCCTCAATGGCTTCTAGTGGAAACTTGATTGACCTTACAAGACATGAATATAATATGACCTCAGGTTTATGATCAAGAAGCTTGTATCGGCGGCAGTCACCTTGATGACCATAAAAGAGACCCTTCACAACAAAGGATCTTGCAACAATCATGTTGCCTCAAGCATCCTTCATAGCCTTTTGGCTCTTCTCCTTAGCTTTGGTACACTTAAAGATGTAGAATTCAGCACCCTCTTCATTGTCTACCTCTGCATTCACTGCGAAGTTGTCCCCCACACAAAGAGCATCGCTAAGCATTTCATGGTGCCCTTCATAGAGTAGCTCCTCAATGAGGTCCTCATTAGTATCCAAAACACTTGCATCGTCAAGAACAATGATGTGATATTCCCAACTGGGCACATGCTTCTTACTAGTGCAGTGTCCCCAAGACTTTGAATACAAGCATCGTAGTAGCACGACGACCTTTTCATTGCTATTTGACTAACAACCCCTTATGCAGCTCCTCATATACAATGCATGGATTGTGTTTGTGGCACAATATAGATCTATCAATATCTCCTTCCTTAAACTCCTAAAACACTTGTGCTACATTCCTCTCCTTAGATGCATAGCTGGCTTGAGCCCCATGAGACAAGTTGGTCCTCAAAAAATCGACTACATGTCTTGCATTTTTTAAGGTCTCTCCATTTGGCTTTAGTTGTTCATGTACCAGTGCTTTCTTCACAATAGCCCCAGCCCCATCGTGCTTTCCCTGTCCGTGTCTAGATCCAAATAAATTCCATGTCATCTTCAAACTCATGAGCTGTTCAAATCTAGAAATGAAATAGAAAGGTCTTCTAGACTTGAATTGAGAGGCTACTGCATCCAACCAAGCCCAATGCCTAGTGCATCCAACCAAGCCCAATGCCTAGTCAGCTCTAACCCTTGATCTGACAACCACCTATGATGTAGCATAAAACAAAGCTAGACAAAGAGGGTGTCATGCACCTTCTCATCTAAAATGAAAGAATGAAATGTCTTCTTCACCTCAGATCCAATATGGACATATGTTATGTGAACAAAAATTGTAACCTAGCTAGAGTGCCAATGCATGGACTAAATCTCGTTTTTCTCCTTTAAAGAAAAGTTCTCTATGAAGTCTACCACTAAAACCACAACATCTTCAAGAAACCTCTGCAGAATACACTATTTGAGCTGCTCAATGTGCCACCTACAAGTGTAATTGTGCTTGATGAATATTTTGAGGTGAGTCTTCATTAACAATATAAGTTCATTGCAATACATCTCCTTGCCAACAAGGTCTTTCCCTTGCTTCTTTTTCCCTTACACCATGGTTCCTATCTTCACATTCTCAAGCACCTTCACCATCACACTTTTGAAAACAAAATTCATCTCACATGGGCAGCATGACATTTTGCATGGGCCACATTTTTTGCAATCACCCAAAAGACACCCATGATGGTGGTCATGCAGGCGTCAAGAGGTTTGGGGCACAACATAGAATTCCAAAGACTAGTGACACCCATGTTAGTATATTGAAAAGCTTTGCAGGCACACTTCCCTTTGCTATTTCCACATACCTTATAGTCACAGTAGTTGCAACATGCTCCATGAATCCCAAAACTCTGGGTCTTAGCTGGTTGACTGCATCCTTCAAAAAACACATTTGCACATGATAAATGCAGCAACATGTGTACCAATCCTTCATCTTTCAAATAAAATAGGGCTTCAAGCACTCAAACAAGCATTGTTGAATCCTGATCTCTAGAAAATTTTCCTTGAATCTCTTAGAAGAACTCAACCTATGCCGGTGCACAAAACAAAGGGAGCACAATTGGATAGAAATCATGGATAGAAATCACTCTATGGATAGAAATCATAACACATATGTAAAGCACTCCATGAAGATACAGAGAACTTGTAAATTTCATGCAAAGCACATTACATAAGTAGAAAGTAGTGGAAAAGCACTCGTCAACCAATCAAGAAAAGGACAAGCAGTCATAAAGCACTGCCAAAGTAGTAACAACAAGCACATGCAAAGCACTACCAAAGCACATGTAAAGCACATGCACAGCACTGCCAAAGCACATGTAAATCTCTACTAAAGCACATGTAAAGCATTCTTCAAATAGAAAGCAGTGGACAAGCAGCCACAAATCAATGGACTAAAGCACTTTCAAAGCAATCATAAAGCACATACAGAGAACTTGTAAAGTAGTGGCAAAGTAGTCACTAAGAAATTCTTAGTAGAATCTAAGAAGTCAAAAGCACATGCAAATAACAATCCAAACCACATACAAAGCTTTGCTAAAACACTACCAAAGCAAGTAGTGACAAAGCACCACTTTCAGTATATCTGCTATGGGTGTTTTTATCAAAGCTATGCTTATATATTAATATAAATCTTAGTGAAAGTTTATCAAGCTCGTTTTTAGTTTCACAATATTGATAGGATGTAGTACACTATTGTCTAGGCTGTGTTGCCCTGATTATCTGGTTTTACTGAGTGATTTCTTGATATATATTTTCTTTTGAATTTTGAAGTAAAAAATGTAAATCCTAGTGAAACTTCTTTCAATTTATTTTTTTTATTAGGGCATATAGGCTTTCAGACCCAATATAAAATTTTAGCTTCTTAAAGTTCAACTAACTTGAAAAAATCATCTTTAATATCGATAGCAATGGCTAGGTGCAGGGTACACACTTGGTGCACAATAGCAAGTCTAGAATATGCAACCTATAGTGTGCCCTTGCAAGAAGGACATTAGCATTGCAGTAGCTTCCAACCTAGTGGTGTGGCAACTTTTGACCTAGTGGGTCGACAGACCTCATAGAGGTCCAAGAAGCTCATGACAAAACAAAACCCAACTGAAATAGTGGAGGTGGAAATCTTGGAGGGCACAAAATTGGAGGAGTCTGAATGTGTCTAGCTGCCTGCTCTCCAATGATTCCATCAGCCTAGAGTTCAATGTCTCTCATGCTCACTTTCTTGGCATACTCAAATATATAGCAAACCCAAATTCCCATGTCACAATGGGCCCTTTAGTGGCTCTAACCAATGTTTTTAGCTGCCTAGATACAATTTCCCCCCTTATGCTGTCACGGAGGTTGAAAGCCTCAAGCACATCCAGCAGCAGCATCATGCCGAGAAGGAGCATGTCCGCATGCAGGAGAGCCTCTGCAAGCAACATACATAAATAACAGCTTGAGCCCTCCTCTGGCACACGCAACCCCGAACCACCTAGAACCCGACTAAAAAGGCAGTTAACATGGATGCCAACACGTTGACAAAGCTCTGCATGCTCATCATAGAAGAGCAGGCCCAGCAGTGGAAGCAACACATTGAGCGCTTGAACCTCATCCTGGCACCTGGCTGCAAACATATGGCAATTTTCAGCCAAGACGAACCGGATCCAGATGCAAGCATGAATTAGCACATAGGCTTAGCAATGCAAGGAGAAACATGCTTCAACTCTCACAAAATGAAATCTCACAAAAAATGAACCTACATTGCTTAAAGAGACACCTTCTTGAAAAACTTCCTTTTACACAAGTAGAGAGGGAGAAGGGTGGAGAGGGAGCACAAGTGTTAATGGGAGAGGGACTTGGTAAGGGTGAGGAGTATGGGGAATAGAGGAGGAAAGCGAGGTCGTTGAATAAAGGAGAAAAATGTAAGAGGAGAGATTTTTGCTTTTCTCACAATAGAGTTATGAAAGACGACATCGCGCGGCGTTTCGAGTTTTAGTCTCCCAGCATCACTATATAGCAACACTGGTCATTCGTTATATAGCGACACTTATACCCTAAAAGTATCGCTATATAGCAACACTCATATCCTAAAAGTGTTGCTATATAGCGACACTTAATCCTAAAGTCGCTATATAGCAATCTTTAATCCTAAGTGTCGCTATATAGCGACACTTATACTTTAAAAGTGTTGCTATATACTTATACCCTAAAAGTGTCGCTATATAGTGACAAAACAGGGCAAAGCATCGCTATATAGTGACAGTTTAGGACACTTGATCTAAGAAGAGAAGGAAGGAGCTCATGGGTGGCTATTTTTTGGATCTTAATGGATTTCCTTGCATTTTGTGTTGTGACTTTGGAGGTGTGCAGATGGAAGGGACGAGTGAAAGCTTATCAGATGATGCGCCAATGCTCGAGAGTACAGAGTGGCTTATGGAGAGGTTGTATTATCATTGCACTCATTGCAAGCGAGAAGTACGACATCAATGCCGTATTGTCATGTGCCACTTGAGGATGTATGGGGAGGAGCCCAAACCAGTATCCACCATTGGTGGTGCAAATGGTGATGGATCATCGAAAAGTCAATGCTATTTGAGTTCGTGCAACGTCTGTGCTCAACAGATAACAGGATCTCGTATGCAAGAGAGAAAACAAGATAGTATGGAGAATCAAAAATTTGATTACTATAGAACTGATACAATAGATGGCGCTGCCTCCCAACCGTGCGCTCCTGTGAAAGAAGCTTCGATGGCATGCCGGAAACAGTAGAAGACGCAGGCTGAATGCTAAGGAATAAGGGTTACTGTAGCCAGTGATGAAATGGGATTCACGGGCTTGCTCTTATATAGCCACCAGTCGTAGTCAGTTACGCTCAATTGGGTGGCCGACCTAGTCCGCCCAAAACGGTCGACTGGGGGTCCATCCCGAAATAGGCCACCGACCATACGATAGAACCGGTGCGCAAAACAAAGCAACTAACCTATGGTTGCCGTTCGGCCCACATCCATCCGGGATCATTTGAGGCTCCAAACGGGCCCCGCAACCTAAGAGTGGGCTACCTCGGGAAATGCTCCGTCTACCCTCAGTGCGGTCAGTCAAGGGATGCCTTCTTGCACTTGCATGTAGCCTAGTTGGCGGTGTGCCATCTGAAGCCGTCCAGCCATCAGGCCACACATGGCCCCCATCTGGTGTCCAAACCAGGACCTACCGGATAACTGAGCTACTCAAATGCCTTCTCCTCATATGGGGGGCTCACAAGTAGAGTTAGCTAGTTCCCACGTAGTTACACGAGAGTGGAGCATTGATATCTAACATAAATCCCTTTTTCAATAACATCATTAAATAACTATTGTGTGTGCATCTTCCATTGAAGAGTGGAGCAACTTAGAGCATGTAGGGAGTGCATGTGTTGCATTTGCAACATAGCACTATTGTAGGCATAGCCACACATTTGGCCCATCTACTGTTAGGTGCATAGGATGATCCCAACGACATCCTACCTCATCAAGGAGTACGTGACTAAGTGTAATCAATCAAACAAATAGGAGAGGGTAGGTCATGTGGCTAGCAATCCCTTTAGGTGGCACATGAAACTATAGAAATAGGGAACTAGGGAAGGTTGTAGATCTATGTATGGATATAGTTACATAGACAAATACAAAGACTTATGTGATTCCATGAAACCTTGTCATGAGCTTTTGCAAAAATTCAATCAAAATTGGCTAGCTAAAATTTTTCATTACGTAAATAGATTATTAAGTCCCATTGAATAGAATATTATTTTCATTACCCAAATAGAATATTAATTTCCATGTGTTTTTTTTGTGCATGCACTAGCCAGTGCACAGGTTCTGGCACCACTGTTCATAGCAGCTATCGATTTTGAGAGCTGAGATGAGGGCACTGCAGGATGCTAGGGCACCCCCTCACTTGGTTGTGAGTCTAGATTCAGTCATTGATGCTCTAGGTCGATTAGACACAGTTGAGGACATTTTGGATACCTTTCAGGCACATGCTGAGGCAAAGATCACTGGTCATGGCTTGGATTGGAGAGCCATTCGAGAGTTGTTTGAGCGTGAGTCACCTCACAGGCAGGCCTTAGAGGATATGTTTTGGGATGGTCACACTGAGGCGATGCAACCACGATCAGGGCTACCCTTTTATATTTTATGTTGTAGGCACCCCGTCATAGCAGCACACATTTATCCGAGATATCTTGCTGCGAATGGTGGTCGATTGCCTCACAACTGTCAGATAGCCAGGTCATTTGCCATGCAGCTATACGCCGAGTTTGTGCTTGGTCATCAAGTAGACTACCTTAGTACTTGTCTAGGATCAGGAGTGGGACATGGTAGGATGGGGCATCAGGAGCATCAGACTGCAGGTGTTGACGCGAGGCACCAAAGCTGCACACTATCCCTGCACCAGCATTGCGAGCTATTGGAGGATGGATTACGGGGGATGTTCATTCAGTGGCAGTGGCCTCATCCTTGCACGACATGGTCTTTGCCCTATCAAGATCACTTCGATTCCACCTCCCACATCTATGGAGCCTCCCACATCTACACCACCTCCCACATCTACACCGCCTCAGCATGAGTTGGAGACTCGAGACACATGGATTGCAGAGTTGGAGGCATTGTTGGCCGAGTCTAGGGATGAGGTTAGTTATTCTAATTATTTTAGTTTATTTTTTTGTTGTGTGTTTTGAGCTGAAGTTTTTTGGTTAATTCTCACCATATACGCGACATGTTTGCATTGCAGGCACATCTATTGCAACAGGATATGGATTCTCGTGTACGACTGTTGGAGGTAGATTTGGAGGAGCAGAGGATTCAAACACGCAGAGCCTACCATCGAGCGGAGCACTATATTTTGCAGTTGAGACATATTAGTTGTGATCCATCTCACCATAAAATCGATCCCAGTGTGGCCCTGTACCTCGCTCCTCCTGTAGATGTGCCGACTATGATACACATAGATGCACCAGTCATAGCCAGGCTTCCTACCGCCACTTGCATCCTTTGCCATGAGGATTTTGACACTGTAGGGTGGTTTGGACTAGGGTGCGGCCACATCGCACATCTCCATTGCATGACCCGCCACATGGTGGCACGATCAGTGTGCCCTGTATGCTTTGCTGACATTGATGTGGCCACATACAGAGGACTAGGCATGGATGATCTGTATCCTGGTCACCGTCAGGACATTGATCCATTTGCCCGCATGCTCTTGACAGAGCACTATAGGGAGGAGGCACAGAGAGCTTTGCTATAGCAGGAGGGTGCTGATACATCAGTGGTTGCAGTTTGTGTTTCACGACGCTTCTCATATGGTGATTTCAGGCCAGGTGACGAGGCACGAGCAGAGGAGGCATGCCGTATTGAGTGAGAGGCAGAGCTTCAGATATCATTGCAACAGTGGGTGGAGCAGCAGCTTGGGCGACAGCATCTTCTACATGTAGAGATGATTACTCGCACTGGATTTGAGGCACGAGTATTTGCAGATGCACGACTTTGGGAGCTAAGGTGCACATACATAGAGGAGGCAAGGGAGGCAGAGATGGCAGCGGTGGCTCGTGCATCATGCCCTCCTCTTCATCAAGATGAGGCTAGCCCATCTCATGCAGGAGATAAGGCTGGCCCATCTGATCCGGCTTTGCCTGAGGGCACACAGCGGACGGTTGGGCAGCAGGTCATACAGGAGCCACGTCAGAGGATGACTAGAAGATCATATGTGGAGTTATCAGATTCTGATTCAGGATGGTTGTCTAGGCTTCACAATATCTTGTTTAGGGATGCACTTCTGCACGATGATAATGATGATGTACACATTCATTTTGGTACTTTCATGATATTGTTCTTACTTTTATGATGTATGAGCATTTTGGTACTTTCATGATGTTCTTCTTACTTTGTTTATCTCAGTTTATAGTTTGTTCAAATCTAACATAAACATTTAAAATTAGGAGTATGATTTTGAATTTCAGATATCTCAATTCACACATCTAATACATAAGGTATTTTAAAAATAATGCCATGTGAAGTAATTGTAAACATTAAGCATTGAAAAGGTGTTCAAGTATAAGGTCTCTCTCTCTCTCTCTCTCTCTCTCTCTCTCTCTCTCTCTCTAGCAATGCTTGCAATTATTACACTAAGCCTAAGAGCCGTGCGAAGTTTCATCCCCACGTGCGTATTTAAAATTAGGAGTATGATTTTGAATTTCAGATATCTCAATCACACATCTAATACATAAGGTATTTTAAAAATAATGTCGTGTGAAGTAATTGTAAACATTAAGCATTGAAAAGGTGTTCAAGTATAAGGTCTCTCTCTCTCTCTCTCTCTCTCTCTCTCTCTCTCTCTCTCTCGTGCTATGAACTTTATCATTTTGAATATCATATTGAATTTCGTATATATCAATGCTTGCAATTATTACACTAATATTGTCACTAATTCTTGTAAATTGTAGATTAAGATAAAAATGTCAATGTTTAGCATGGAATGGTGCTCATTGGTAGTAACATGTGTCAAACATTAATACATGATTATGTACGATTGATCCAAAATCATCCCCAATAGATAAGTCCACATGCGTATTTGGTTAGTACGTGCGCCATTTTTCATACGTAGTTACTAGTAGGGATTATACCTTCCACGTGGCACATACGAAATCAGTTGGAGACCAAATCTTGCGTGGATGTACGTCTAGGGTAGCCTGAGAGCCGTGCAAAGTTTCATCCCCAACAGATAAGTCCACGTGCGTATTTGGTTAGTACGTGCGCCATTTTTCATACGTAGTCACTAGTAGGGATTGTAAAAATGTACGCATTATACCTTCCACGTGGCACATACCAAGTCAGTTGGAGACCAAATCTTGCGTGGATGTAGGTCTAGGGTAGCCTAAGAGCCGTGCAGAGTTTCATCCCCAACAGATAAGTCTACATGCATATTTGGTTAGTACATGCGCCATTTTTCATGCGTAGTCACTAGTAGGGATTGTAAAGATGTACGCATTATACCTTCCACGTGGCACATACAAAATTAGTTGGAGACCAAATCTTGCGTGGATGTATGTCTAGGGTAGCCTGAGAGCCGTGCACAGTTTCATCCCCAACAGATAAGTCCACGTGCATATTTGGTTAGTACGTGCACCATTTTTCATACGTAGTCACTAGTAGGGATTGTAAAAATGTACGCATTAAAGGAAGTGAAGATACATTACTATGTCCCATTTGTCAAGCAGACTTTGATGCATCTATTGGATTCTATGTTACACCTTAGTGCCATAGATTTCATCTTATTTGCTTATTACGAGTCATCTGAGAAAGTAGGCTCTGCCCACTTTGTCAAGTTGAGTTTCCAACTTCTTTTTGCAAACAACTTAGAGTGAGGAGATGTAATGGTGAGATACACTCTATTTTTAACCACCAAATTTAAAAAAAGTATAGGAGTCCCCTTTCATTCTACACTAGTAGCACCACATTCCTTCTGTGAATCTATCTCATTTGCTAATACTTAAATGTGGGAATGATAACCTCTTGAATTATCAATATCTCACATTATCTCCTTTGTATTCATTGCTCTTGCAGTTGTGATTAACACTTACCCCAATACACTACATTACGTAGTAGTTGACCACTTTCACAAACACAATAAACTCTCTCTCTCTCTCTCTCTCTCTCTCTCTCTCTCTCTCTCTCTCTCTCCCCCCCACCCCTCATGACTCAATTGTGGTGCACCTTACCCAACACGCTAAGTGCAAGAGCTATGAACTACAATCTTGCCAAATAAAGAGTGCTTGTGGCTCTTGTGAGATTTGCCAACATTGCATTCCCTTGGTGAGACTAATTCTTGATCTATCAGACAATAAAATCCAGATAAATTAAAGTTGCACTCAATGTGTAAATGAATCTAGACTAGCTTTGGCTTTTTAGCTTCCTCTACTGGGATTCATCTATAACTCTAATTAAATTAACCGATTATTCCCCATTATTGTGGTATCAACAAGAAAAAAGATAAGTCGTATGTCTATGTAAACTTTGGGAAGCTTAATGCCCCAAAGAATTTGGGTAAAGGTCTTCTCATGAAAAGAAGGTTCCATGAAGCTAATGTGTCCAATATGCACAAAGTTTCCTAGCTCAATTCCTAGACTAAATTAGTTGTTGTAGCTTCCTCAAGTCTCTCCCAATGTTAGTTTACTTATTGTGTGAGCTAGAGGTATAATGCTCAACCCCTACTTGTGAAAGACATTGTAGGGTGTGGAGCTTGGCTAGGGTGGCACATATGTTGTGGGGTAAGTATGTGGGATCCCTCATACCTAGGGTTGTTATCCACCACACATTCCCTTGTGCCGTTGCATTGTGGGATCCCTCATACCTAGGGTTGTTCCACGACACATTCCCTTGTGCCATTGCATTATTAATCCAACAAGATTAGTGGCCTTGTATGGGGGCTCACTCTCAACTTCTCTCTCTAGCAAAGGCATTTGTCTCTATAACATTGTTAGGTGTGGAGCTTGGATAGGGTGGAATATATGGTGTGGGGTAAGTATGTGGGATCCCTCATACCTAGGCTTGTTATCCACCACACATTCCCTTGTGCCGTTGCATTGTCAATCAAACAAAATTGTGGCCTTGATTGGAGACACTTTATTCTCTCTTTGTGTATGGGGGCTCACTCTTGACGTCTCCCTCTACCAAAGACATTTGTCTCTATAACATATAATTCATAATTTTCTTATTCATGACCAATCAGTCAAAACACTAGTTTTACTAGATGGTCCATGGAAATACCAATTAGATTATTTTGGTATTTCTTTCACAAATGTGATACGACATCAATTTGTTAGCACATGAATTGCACTTCATTGAATTGATACAATGAATAAGCCAAATCTCTAGTGTTAAAGAAGATAATCAAAAGATAGCTTTTATTCTTAAATGGAGTGCACATACCTACAAGGGCATGCCATTTGTTTAGACGAATCCCCTTCAACTTCTCAATGATTTATGGTGGAAATGATTACCTTTTGAGACTACCTCAAAAGGTTCATGGCAATTTACCTCGACTATTTTCATGTATGTTTCACCAAGCAATCCTACCTCATTTGCCTTGGCAAAGTGTTCTAGTATTGCACCTTCTTGAATGTAGCCAAGTGAATTTTTTTGTGTGAAGTCCGGGATCCCCCTTGGCCATACCATATCTAGAAATGGATTATTACCAAGCAATCCAAAATTGAGTACATTGAATGCATGCCCTAAGATTATGAGTGTAGCACACCTATAATCTTTCATTGCCTACACAAGCTTCTACACATAATTTATCAAAGTCTTTGCTCAAGTTGATGTCCATACATATGAATTGCATTGTCAATGAGATTTTGTTGGAGTTATACTTGTAGCAACGCAAGGGATGAGACCCCTTGGTGTATTTTACAATAGGGTGGTCACTCATATCAAGAAATATCATAGTACCATCTACAAAGAAGCACTCCATAGTACCAAAAGTTTCAACGCTACTTGATTGGGAGTCTCTTTGTTTTCTATGTAGAATACTAGGCATTGCTCTAATGAATCACCAGAATAGTGATCTGATAATCAATAGTACAATGGATTCTACTCCTATTAAATCTCAATTTTAGAATATTTTATAAGCCTAGGAATAATTACTATGGTGCTAATTTCTTATTGCCTACTTGCGTTAGGGCACTTAAAAGGAGTTTCCATGAAACTGCACCATCAATCTATGTTCAAGTTAGATATTAAGCAAGCAAAAATCATACAATACCCATCCACCAATTCCAACTTTCTTGAGGGGATGGCACAAGACCACCAATGTAGACAGTTAGCCTTAAATCTTGAGAAGTATTTCCTCATTATAGGCAATTCTATAAAGAAGAAGTCCATGGTGTGCTATAATGATGCATCTTGATACATGAGAGACCACCAGCTAGTTGCGAGATGACATTCTGTAGTTATGCTAGCAACCCATAAGGTTATGCAAATAAGGAAATGGTGAAGATGCTCTTTCAAGATGCAATCACTTCTGCAATGCTATGAGTGCTAGTGAGTAGGGAAACCCCTCCCAAGTTCTCATATGCCCATCAACCTAGCATATCCTAGAAGTCTTTCCAAGGTGGGACTTAGTTATTTGGGACTCTTCAAGCAAGCTACACAACCTAGGACAAAACAAATACATCCTAGTTGTAACTAATTTTGCACTAAATGGGATAATGTGAAGCCATTATGGGGTAACTCAGCTCACCAAATCACCATTCCATTGTTGATAGAGATGTTTGAACTCCAATAGGGGCATAAACTAAGACAAGAGTATACTCAACCCTTAACGCAACACCGAAGGACCTACCTAGCCTCTAAATCACTCCAAGCTCTGAATACTCCATCTTTATAATCAGAAAGTATCCCTATTACAATTCCTCCTTTGCCCTCTTCATGAATAATGTAAAACCATTCTCTTCTTCTGTCCATAGATCTCAGTCTTTGCAAAGGAGTTGTATCTCTAATCTTCACTTCTTGAAAAGCAAGACATGTTGGCAATTGAGCAACCAAGAGAGCTCCTATCCCCTCGAGGGAGGAGTCGGTACAGAGACATTTAGGGTGAGGTAAGTCAATGGTTTACTTACCATTCTTTAAAAATTCCTTCTAATTTGCTTTGGGTATCGAGCTTCTCAACTGTTGTATAGTCTCAATCTTTGAGAGTCTTCTTTTATTTTGTATTGTTGCTAGGACTTTTGTCTAAACTGTAAAGTCTTTTTCTTCTTGAGCTAGACGAAGAAGTTCCTCTTCCAAGTCCCCATCATCAAGCACTCAGTCACCATTGAATCCTTTTGTCCTCAAATTCTTTAGGCTAGCTTGTTTGCATATCTATGTCTTTAGGCTCTAGCTTTCTTAATTTTCTTGAATCCAGTACTCTGTTTCTTGGTATATGAGAGCCTCCAAAACATGTTTTGATGTTATTCATAGGGCCTCTTTTTCCTTATTGTTCAGCTCTCTAGGTTCTTGAGCTCTTTGATCATCATTTATATCTTTCTCAGCTCTATTCAGATTTTCAATGTGTTCCTATTTCTCTTTTGGCACACATTTAGTTCGATGTAGGGATATTTGCTCTTGAACTATTTTTGGCTTAGCTTTCTTCTGAAAGCAAGTTTTCACCAATGTCACTTAATAGCCCCTGCAAGAAACAAGAAACAAGTGTAAGGGAGATATTTGTACACAAGCTCTTGCTCTTTGAAAACTTCTCCATTTTTGGACAGTATGACTTGAGTACCAGGCAGTTTTTCTACTAAGTCCATTTGGACATAGACTCTAGGGAATCCTTGAGGGATTAATGAATTGTTCTTCTCTACTCCCAAGACTACCCATTGCCGTCCACAAAGAGTATAGTGGCTTTGGGAGTTCCACTCAAATAGGTGTTCTCATGGACCTCACCTTGTAAGAAGAGCAATAAGGACACTAGTTATCAAGATAGAATGGATGGTTCCTTATTGTCCAAAGGCCTTGGTAGAGGACCTTTATTGCCATCTTTATTTTTTCAAAGAAAAAGACCTTTGCGGAGAAGTTGCACGTTTGTCACTACACACACACACTTTCTACACTCTTACACACATTCATGTAATTACTCACATTTAGATATTCACATTATCCTCGATTTCCCCCCCCCCCCCCTCTTACTTCTCTTGTCTCTGCAAACCCCCCCAATTAATCTCTGCCCTAACTAATCCCTAGTCAAAGCTATTCCCTTTCTTAATAAATGTATATATGTGTGTATATATATTGATCTCTCTCTCTCTCTCTCTCCCTTCCCCCCGTCCTTCCCCCTTACTTATCTCTCTTATTTTTTCCTAATAAATCCAATTTCTTCTCTAATCTTCCTTTATTTTATCACTATCATGTATTTTATTATTTTATTTTCCCCCCTTTTTTTGATTTTTTAAATCTGTAAATTTATTTCCTTTTTTCTTTTTCTTAAAACTCCTCCCCCCTTTTTCTTTTTTCAAAAATTCCTTTATTGTTGCTCCTTTTTATGACCTATTCTACTTTCTATAAATCTTTATATACTCGCTTGTATTACGGGTTCTTTTACTAAAATTTGCTTAAGTTACCCTTCTATTTTCCCTCTTTTTTTAGAGTTTTTGATATATATTTTTCTAATTGCTTAGAGTAGTCTATATTTTTTCTATTAGAGTAATCTATTATAGAGAAAAATTACGCTATAAAGATATATAGTGTTTTTTTCTAAAAGCTCTAAAACTAAATTAAACTAACTAAACCTATTTTAAACTAAAACCTCTACTAAATCGCTCCCTAACCTACGCGATGGGATAACTCCCCTCTCCCCAACCGACTCCCTTCCCCCGACTGCAAAGCCTATTTAAACTACCTAAGCTTGCCTAGTCTCACTGTGCCTCTCTAGTTTATGCTTAGGACATGCTCCTAGCCTCTCTGCCTCCCTTCTCGTCGCTCCCTTAGATTGTGCACACCCTAGCCCTCTCGTTCATAGCTATCCTTCTCTAAGTACTCCCTTTGCAGACAGTACAAAATACAGACCATGGTCCAATGACCCCCCGCCTTGACTACTGCTACTTTTGCCGCTACTGTGTGGCGCTACGATGCTACTACGTGCTCCTCGACTACTAGGGCTACACTGCCTCTACTACTACTGCTATCACTACTAATTGACCTCGAGGGCTGCTACTGCCTCAACTACTACGTCTATTGCCCTAGCCTCTAGGTGTTGTGTTCACGAATCGAGAGCATAGAAGGTGCATCGTGTGGTGTGGAGAGACCATCTTGGACTCAATGGTATGTAGAATCTTACCTCTTGCACTTGTGACCCTTCGTACCTCTTATAGTCACAGCTAGAAGATGATGCATCTAAATTACGTACTTTGAAGGTCACATATGCTATTACATACTTATGTAGTTCTTGTTAACATACTTATATATGTCGTATATATTTCATGTAAACATACTTATATATGGCTTATATATTTTCTTGGTAGTCATTGCCTTTTTTATATTATTGTTTTGCTTATCCCCTCTTGCTGTCCCTTAGGTATATTTATGACTTTTTTTCCTCTATAAAACTTCTTTAATTAATTTCTCTTTAATAATGACCTCATGTCTACATTTTGTGTCATTTTTTTACACAAGCTTTCTTTTTAACACTCACTCACTTAATTTATTATTTGCTTTTACAAAATATTGATTCTAAAAAATGCCTTCTAACAGTAATTATTCTTTCTAAATTATTAAGTAATTTTTTGATTAAAATTTTCAAGCTTTTAAAGTACCCTAATGTCTTCTATATTATTATTTACTTTACAAAAATTTCTTTTCCCGAACTTATAAGCACTCTTTTAGGGTCTTTTTTGTTTACTTTTCTTCCTAAAGGTGTGGAGTAACCCCTTTATGAATTTTTAACACTCCTTTAAAGACTTTCCCTTAATAATTTTAACATTTCTTTGAACATGGAGTCTCCCTTGAGTGTGGCAATTGTTGTAGACATTGGTCATTGTAATATGTTATCATTCCTCTTTTGGTTTATATTGTAAAAAGTTGAGATGGAATAACCTACAGGAGGTGATTATCCCCCACTTCCTTTTTTCTTTTAAGGGTGTGGACTACCCCCCTTAGTGTCTCACACACTTTGTTGTCAGACTAATTATGGATTTGTGACACTTGTTGTACATATAACATGGCATTTGCAAAAATTTGATATATGTGAGTCTAGACAGATGTCTTTGTTCCTAGGTAAAGCAATAACACGCCAAGGAATACAGGCATTACTTGTCTACCCAATTGAGACTATCATGTTCTAACACCTAATTTTTCTTGGATGGTGGCAAGTAAGTGGACCCTGACCTTGGAGCCTAGACTACCTAACGGATTTGACACTTTTTTACCAATTGTATACATATTTTATGTACACCCATAAAATGACAAATTTATTATCCACCCTTATTTGAGCATCATGTGTAGTGTTGTTAAAAGGTTTTATTTATTAAACACACACACACACACACACAAAATGTAAAGGTTTATTTGTTTCTTGAAATCATGTTTTCTAGACACATACATAAATATAGTATATACGTATAACTTAACACACATATACACACGCATGCAGCACACACACATTTTAATGCTCATGTACATGCTCTTTTTTTTTGTTTTGGTGAAAACATGTACACACACACACACACATTTTTTTTCGATAACACACACACACGCGCAACTAAAAGCAATGCTAAGACTTTACCTAAGATGCAAGTTGAAATTCTCTTAAAAGCATTCAAATATTCAAATTTATAAATAAACCTAAAATTTTATTTCTTGGAATTAAAGGCAACCTGGGATGCCAACTCTTTAAAAGAAATAAAAAGAATCAAAATATACACCTCTTGCCCCCCACACATATGGCCAACTACGAGGGGCACACTACTTGTGGCCTAGTTGATAGGCAGCAGGTGTTCTCGAGGGAATGCAGTGTGGGTAGCTAGTTTGGGAGGGTGAATGGCAAACCGCTTGAGCTACCTCCGTTGCTTCGTAAAGATCCCAACCTTGAGACCTGACGGAGGGTACTCTTAGGATGGGTTCAAATGGCAGCGTGGGCAGCTAGTTTGGGAGGTTGAATGTCAAACTGCTTGAGCTACCTCCGTTGCTCCGCAAAGATCCCAACCTTGAGACTTAACGGAGGGTAGTCTTAGGATGGGTTCAAATGGCAACGTGGGCAGCTAGTTTGGGAGGGTGAATGTCAAACCGCTTGAGCTACCTCCACCATTGCTCCGCAAAGATCCCAACCTTGAGACCTGACGGAGGGTAGTCTTAGGATGGGTTCAAATGGATTTGCACCGCTAATAAATGTACTTTGTAGAGATTTACTTGGAAGGTCTAATTAGCCATTACCGGCCACCAATTTTTTTTATTGGTCCATCGATTCTTAACTAGTGTTTGGGCCCCTAGGAGGGCGTGCAGGGGTGGGGGGGGGAGGGGGGATGGTGTGACAACTGAGGTTGTTATAGATTGAAGTGTCCAAACTTGGGCATTGCACCAACCACCAATGAGCACATGAGGAGGAGGATGGTAGGTGGAGTTAGATTGCCCAAACAAATTTTTGTTACTGTCTAACATGGTGTTGATTGTGCATCCATCCAGTGAGATTTTTCCACCAATCATATAAATTATAGTTTCTTATTTAATACTTTTTTAAAAAGATGTTGGACGGTCTCTAAAGACCCTTGCTTGGGTATTGCCAAAGTCCTCTGAACCCACAATGGGTGTCCCTGTCAGAGCTTGAAGAGTCCTCTTTCTCTTTTGTCATTGAAAATACCTCTAGGCCCATTATGACGGATTTGCTCACAAGACGAGAGGATCTAGGAGAAGAAAATAAATGTAAGGAGAACATTAAAGATGAAAGGGAGACACCACTAAGAGCTTTTGTTTTGTAAATTTTTGATGGGGCTTTTAGTCCTTCACACCAACAAAGGAGCTGGGAGGATGGTCTTGATGAATTCTGGGATCAAGAGGTATCAGCAAGAGGACAAGAGTTTCTAGGTATCACAACTAAATATGCAGGTAAGTATAATGCTTTGATTCTTGGTTTGGAGGGTTGTCTTCAAAATCAATGGGAAGTGCTTGGGCAGGTGTGGGTGGTCAGTAAAGGTCCTGAGATGCCACTTGGTGACCATCCTGCAAAAAGGTGGTGCGAAGGATTGTTGTTCTAGTTGGCCCAATGAGAGGGACGGGCCTGGACATTGACATAAGAGATTTGCGTCTGTGGCCCATAAAGGCCACCCACTCCATGGCCAACTCCTCCAACTGCTCCATGATTGCCCCATTCCATTTCCTCTAACTATTTACACCAATCACATGTTGGTGACAGAGCATGATGACCGCTCGTTGGTGTGAACCGAGCGGCCATCCTCCAATTGTATTTCCTCCGCCACCACGGGTCAATCATCAACCCGGGGGCTCCCAGTTGATGATGGGCCCATTCCATTTCCTCTGAGTACTGCACCAATCAGATGTTGGTGAAATAAATTAGCGCGAGAGGACATGTTCTTGGTGATGTGCCACGTGAATGAACGCCCTGTGTGTGGGGATGACATCCTGAATTAGATCATCGTGAGACTGATGGAGTCAATGCCGTATTGGATATTAAGAAGTGCTTTGGCAACCGTCTTACCTGGCTATTTAGTGAGTGTTATTGTTGTTGTTGTTGTTGTTGGATGAGCTTCCGATCTCCCCGTTGCTTTCCGAATTTCTTCACTCTCTGTTTTTGCCCGCTTTTGCGTGATTTGGGCTTCGCTTTCCAAAGAGCGCCTCACGATGTCGTTGATCCTTACGGTAAAAGCAAAGTGTTATCCAATTCGGTGCGAATATATATTTGCGGTTTTGAGAGCCGCTTTGCCGTGCCTTTGATGCTTGGATCTGAAGCGAAGCGCGGGGCTTCGCCAAAGCCTGCGATTTGCGAATTGTAAAGGGTCGAAGAAATTACGATGGCGGACGGGAGTCCAACCAAACAGCAGTCCGGGTTCGTTCCAGGACCTGCTGCGTCTTGCTCTGTATGCTTAGAACCTGTCAACGATGCCGGAGACCGATCGATTGCGAAGCTTGCGTGTGGACACCGCTTCCATTTGGGTCAGTATGTCGTTCTCTGTGTTTCGGGCCAGTTTCAGACGTTTTACACCATGGATTTTCGACAAGATAGCCGTTAAACGAATTGAGATTTCCGTGTACTGTATTTGAAACGGTGCAGCGCATGGAATTTTTCCTTACGGCTTTACGTGGGTTGAAAATCGCTGCTTATTTGTTTTGTTCTTCACTATTAATCCTCATACATCCCCTCCGTCCGTGAAGACTCCGAAATTTTTGGGCCCGGCAGTTGGACCGGACCTAGCACTCTTGAGGTGCGGAATAGAGCAGATAGAGGTGGCTTTTACTACTGTACTGAGTCATGAAGTTGCCTTACTTTGCTTTTACACCATGGCTAGGGAACCTTGTCAATCAGGCTGCACCCTGCAAGATATAGTGTTATCAACTCCACAGTAACGGGCCACATCCGTCAAGAGGGCCTTTCGTAGATATAACCACTCGCAGCACCCACTTTAACAAACATTAGGATCCAGCTGTTGCCCTCGGAATCCAAGGATTGCTCGGTTCCTGCCAAGCACCATGCTCCCAAGGTTTGTTTCAACTCGTCAACACTGTGGCACAGTATCTACTACTGAGTACTCCACCTGAACCATGAAATCCTTGTGGTCGATCCACATAGATCCCCATGGCCAAGTGTTTCTCCGGAGTTCCCGGACCATAAGCTTCAGATGAGCTCACAAGTGAGTAACCCTCCAACAACAATATGCTCTCTAATTTATAGATGTCCCGTCTCCACCATAAGGGCTTCTGTAGGTCCACCTTGATTTGCTTTCAATTATATGCAAGTGAGCCGTGAAGAAGCCTCTGAAACACTCATTTGTGACAGCAAGTCATGATCCTCAAAGCAATCATCACTGCCTATTTGACAAAAGTCACAGAAAGTCCTCTGTAACAAGGCTTTTCTCTTTGCTCGCCAAGAAGTCTTTCACCCTCCATTTCCTTAGCACTTGAGAAACATAAGGCAGACACTTTGCCCAAAGCATGCTATTGAAGTCTGAATGTATGCACAAGGACTATACATACTGTTGAATCCAGCCATTTGACTGTTTGCTGTGAAAATGACTTAGGTACGTCTCCGAGGTATCCATCACATCATATGTAACCTTGTACAGCCATTGTATGTACATGGATGCTAATCCTCTGATTAGTGAACTTAATCCAAGGGGGTTAGGGGCCTTGGGTTTAAGGGTAGTAGGCTAACTTGGGCTAGAGGACTTAGAACACTAGCCAAGGGCCAGTTGGCTATGTTGTAACATACAACGGTAATTAGATCGTGTAATCACAGCAAGACCTTCTTTAAACCTTTAGCGAGGAACTAGCGTTATGCACCATAGAGAGAGAAAAGAGATAAGGGTAGAGAGAGAATGGAGTTGACAACCGATTGGGTCCGTGTACCCACTGAGGGCCCCCTCCCCCAATCAAGGGAGAATTTGCTTTATACTTGGAGAACTGAGAAATACAAATAACACTGTTTGCGAGAGCATGGAAACGCACTTCTGAAGAGTACACTGTTCACACGTATTGCAGACCCAAAGACCTGATAGGCAACGCTGACCAATACTGAGACCTTGATGCTGTCCACACTGACAATATAGGGCACTTCTCTAAGGCAAGGAAGGGGCTTGTGCTGTCCACCGGGATGCAGGGTTACTGCGTGAGTCAGAGAGTGAAAGCTAAGAGTATTAGATTCTAAAGAGAGCTGAGAGATGACTGAAATATAGGGCTGAGAGAAAGAAAACTGTAAGAAACTGCTGAAACAGTATCCTAAACTTACTCCTTTTGCTGGTGCGAATCCTCAACTGTGGTGCTGCATATACACCTTCCGAACAGGCTGAACTCAAGGCCAAAGGCTGAGGCTGATCAGGGCCAACTTCGGAGGGGTTCAGGGCTGCACACAAGAGGCTGGAGGGGAGCTGTTTGGAGTGCGGAAGGCTCGGGAGTTGGACGAGAAATGAGGGCCTGGAGGCCCCCTATTTATAGGGCTGAAGGGCTGAGCCAACTTGCCCCAAATAGCCGACTTTTTAGTCTGCTTTTTTGGGGCTGGTTGGCAGGTCACTTGGCCCCATAAAGGCAGCCCTAGGTCCCATAAAAGGTGGCCTAGGGAGGGGTGCAGGGTAGCCTATAAAGACAGCCCTTCCCCTGCCATTCCTGTTCACTTGTACCAGCCTTGAGGGGGCCCAAAAGGGCTCCTATCCTAACTCTAAACCTAAGACGGAAACACTACCCTACTGTTAGTGGGCAACGGTGAACAAGGACTGATCTCCCTAACTTGACCTAAGGCTGAGAGACTGACTTACATAGCTTGTGCTTGACCGTCTTTGGACAAAGGGGTCACAGCTTACGACAAAATCTCTTGTTAGGGAACTGTTAAGTACTTGTCGATGTAGCCAGTGTGTCACTTTGCACCCAAGTGCAGTGGTGCATGTGACATTATTTCCTTAACTTGGCGGTAGGTTCATTGCTTCCAAGTAGTTCGCCGAAATCTATGGGAACTCCTGGAAAAACTCTTTGTCCAACCACAGTGATTGATGTGTACCTCGATCACAGAACCTGGTGTAAAACTCTCGGATCTTGCGTCTTGACCTATGCTTGAATTTATGACTCTCTGGCTGCAAAACTTCGGCTTCATCAGGAACTTCAAGTTGTTGCTTGTCAGAAACCTCGGTAAGAGGAGGTCCGAAATACGGCTTGAACCAAGCTACATGGAACACATTGTCCATAGTCCAACTGTCCAGAAGGCGTAACTTCATTGAGACTTCATTGATCTTTTGAATGATAGGGAATGATCCGAAGCTCCTAAAAGACAGCTTAGGGCATCGCTTGCCCACCATCTTCAATCTTTGCCTGATAATTCGTAAATACGTTCATTAACCCTCTTTATACTGAAAATCTCCTCTAGATTTGTTAGTGTGGCATGTGTACGATGCTTGAGCTTTGGCGATTGGCAACCCTCCAATGGGATACCAATACTTTATGAACAAATGAGCTACATCTTCAGCATTGGCCGTCCATTTGCAAGGAATAAGCATACAATATTTACCAAAGCGACAAACAATATTGAGTGTTACGCGTACTTGCGGATGCTGGAAGTGGTCCCACGAAGTCCATACCTATGTTCTAGAAAGGACCGTCGGGGATTGGCAATGGCATTAGTAAGCTAGCCGCTTTCTTGTGGGAAGCCTTGGCCTTTTGGCATATCTGACAATTCTGATTATAGCCGTGTACACCCTTCCACATCTTTGGTCAATAGAAATAGCGCTCTAACTTCTCCAATTTACCATTGATATCTCTATGGCCACCAGTGAGGGCGCCATGGCCATCGTGGAGAAGCAACAGCCGTTTGTCGTTGAGTACACGTAATCGTTTCTCATAGAAAAGCCAATCGTCCTCTAATGAGTATGGCCTGGAGCAAGCATCGTGGCTAACTGGAATTGGGTGCCAAACTCTGTTGACTCCGAGTACTGTGCCTTCATACTATCAAGATCCTTTCCTTTGATTTCGAGCACAGTGGCCTTCTCAATGGTTTGGATTGAATTTTTTCAACTTAGGGTGTCGGCAACAGGGTTGTTATTACCGGGGACGTACTCAGTCATTCCCCCTAACTGTTGGAATATCTGGCTTCACCATTCCTGCTGATTACTCCATTGTGAACTAGGCATTGTTTGAAGCCACTTAAGGGCTTGGTGATTTGTCTTGACCGTGAAAGTCCGTACATAGAGGAAAGGCTTCCAATGTTTAATGCATGGATGACATCGAGTAGCTCTCTATCATAAACTAAATAGTTCGTTTCGGCATCATTAAGCTTTCTGTTGTAATATGCCACGGGCCTATCCTCTTGTTGTAAAATTGCCCCGATGGCGACATTTGCTAGCATCTGTGATTACCAGAAAATGAATCATTCCAAGAGGCGATCTTGATAAATGGTGATGTCGTGGCCAACCATTGTAAGTCATGGAAGGCTTGCAAAACTTTGCCTGTAACTTGAATTTTCTGTCTACGTGTCTTGACCCCCTTTAATAAATTTGTAAGAGGGGGGCTTGAACCGCAGTGATTGGGCACTGGACATAAACAAGAGCACACATGGCACTCTTGCGGGCGGCGGGACCTGCTTGGATATGAAATATTAACCGAATCCCTTGTATGCTCCTATCATTGCGTATCACGGCGAGCTCAAGTAAACCTTGCACACTAGTGAAGGTGTCCTGTCGCCAATCCAGCATCGGTACATGCTCACGGAACCACTGAATCCCAAGGATCATGTCACATCCCATCAAAGGTGTTAGAATGAAATCCCACGTAAAAATGGCCTTCTGAATTAAAAACATAAAGTGGATGGCCTTATGCGTGATGTGTGTGCGCAAGTTGGGTGTGAACCCATCCACTGCAAGCTCGTAAGGCATCAAAGTGCATCCCATTGTCTTGGCAAGGTGAGGGGAGATTGCATCTTCTGAACTCCCCATATCGAATACGACATTGAACTGATGCCCATTACTTGTGCCATACGCTCGAATAAGCACCTTCTTTTGGTCTGAGAGGTCGCCCTCCTTCTTACCTTGAAGGACCACCGTGGGAATGGCGTTCAAAGTAGGGAAGACGACATTCGTAGCTGAGGATGGTGGCAGGGCTGGAAGAGCCAATACATTGGCGACAGGCAAAGTAGGCACTTCGCAGTCTTTGCGGCAAGCCACTTCGGACAATCCTTCTTGCCGTGCTCAGCGATGTGGTGGCAATTAAAGCAACAATGTTCTTGGTGGTACCGCTTTTGCTCGTCGGGCTGTAGATAGCCTCCTGTAACGCTTGCTTTAGCCTTCTCATCCGGCATCATCTGTGGCTTGGACTCCTTTTGACCAGTAGCCTGGCCGTTTGTCTTTTGGTTGTGACAAAGGGCAGTATATCTTACTCTATTTTCTCACAACACCAAAATACAACCACCATGTTCCATTGCCATTGCCCAAACACAATCCTTAGAGCATACAATACCACAGCATAGTATCACTAAACCATACAAAACAAGGGAGGCTAGAATGCCCCTACTCATAGTATACATAATGACACCTGTTGGCCCCAACACTCGGCACCCCTTGCGGTATTTATTTATTCACTGGTTAGTTCAATTACAAGGGACTCCCTTCTTGAACTCACCCGCAGGTGCAACCCAGTACAATGCCAACCCATGGCTGTGCAAGTGACTTGGTAGCTCAGGAGATTATGTTGAAGCTCCTTGTGGATGGTTCCGATGGCTTAGGATGCTGGAGCTATGGGCATAGCCTTGTGGGAGTTTGATCTCTAGCCTGCATGCTCAAGGGTGGCTAGGAGGTGAATCGCTTGTTGACCTTTATTTTGGTTTGTAGATTGTGTTCGGACTGTGCTTAGGGTTAAAAGAGCAGCCCTCAACACTGTTGGAATGTGTGCTATTAATAGTGCATGAAAGGTGCTAGTGTTCACAAGTGTTCAAAAGGAAGAGGGCTAACTGAACCTCATCCTAGGATGGACATGTGGCAAATGTCCACAATCCATTTCCACAACATGGTATCAGAGGCAATGGCTCTGGTTGTCCGCGAGAAGGTGCGCAGATGACAGCTTCTCTCCACGTAACAGCAAAGCAGAAGTGGGCGGTTAATACACAGCACTAGACAGGGCGGCACTCTTGATCAACACGGACTAGACAGGTACACAGCCGAGACTGATGAACAGCTAATAAGGTTGGCCACAGGAACGAGTCCAGTGAAACTGGCTGCAGACCCAGCAGAGTAGCCTCGCAGTGAAGGCTGCCATGAATGAGACCAGATATGCGCAGGCAGCAGATGTCAGAGCAATAATGAAGCTCACTGCAAAAATCAGACCACACACACGCCGACAACACCGTGGACAGCAAGCAATAGTGACACAGAGCTGATGCGGGAGAACTGACACAATAATGATGTGGACTGGCAGACTTAGAGCAGACCTGACAGATGAGAGTGCAACTGACACGAGCAGCTGCAAAGCGAATGGCACAAAGCATAGCAGACTGCAGCAGCTGCAACAGACAGACAGGAAGACCTGACGTGGGACTGACACAAGCAGCTGCAAAACCAGAGAGCAGATTTGCAGCAGACCAGACTGATAGCATAGACTGCACAGGACTGATGGGGGCATGATGACTAATGCCACACAAGCAAGACTGCAGCAAGGACTGACAAGACAGCCAACCAAGCAGAGTGGAAAAGGCGCATGCGGACCAAGGTGGGATTGATGACCTAAGTGAAGTGTGGAACAGCGAGCAGACAGATCTGTGTAGACTAGAAGAGCATTGCTGATGCACAACAATGGGAACGTGGCAATATGAACTGGATTGACAAGTTAAAAAAAGGAAGAAAAAATGTGGCCCTTGAAGGCCTCTTCCTAAGGATAATAATTCCTCCGAGAGAAGCTAATGCCCATGCAAGAGCAAGTGCCCAACTAATACACATGCAAAGTCAACATGTAACCAAAGAAAGATCCACACAACAAGAAGCCGCACACCTCAGAAAAATGGGCCATGTGCAAGGCATGATCCGCAGCCTGAAGCTGATGACGAATTGGAGCCCACTGGTCGCAAAGGCAGCACGTGAGGACAAAGTCAATGGCAAGTTAGAACCCGACTCATGATTGAGGGGGGCTGTTCCAATGTGCGCAATCAGGAGTGCATGAAAGGTGCAAGTGCTAGAAGGGAAGAGGGCTAAATTGAACCTTATTCTAGGATGCACATGTGGCAAATGTCCACAATGGTTTAATCCCACATACAAAGTGTTGGCCTAATGTTGAATGCATTTAATGCCTCGAGGATGGAGACCTCGATACCCCAGATCCACTTTTATGGGATGAGGCTCCAAGGAGTGGGTAGGTGGTTGGGGTACCCTCAATACACGGCTTCTGATGACACGTCGAATTTCACAACAAACAGATTTAAGCAATTTAGATGTCACGGGAGATTTGGCATAGTGAAGTCTATGTCTCTATGTCAATTCAAGCAACTGTAGCCATGACCCACAGCAAGATGCCTTGCTACAGTAGTACCAGGAGATTTCCCTCACGTCGAGTTTCCTCCATCCTTACCACTAAGCTGGCTGGAGGATCATCGCATTGAGCTCATCCCTAGCGCATCGCCACTTAGCAAGCATTCCTACTGTCTCAGTAAGACGTTGGAGGAGGATCTTGAGAAGTGACTAGAGGACTTGTTGCTGAGTGGCTGGATCATACCAAGCAACTCTCCGTGTGCAGCTCCAAGCCTGTTTGTAAAGAAGAAGAGGCAGCACTACTAGATGACGTGTGGATTACCGCGCACTTAAGAAGGGACAGTGAAGAGTCGGTTTCCCATGCCTCGGATTGACTACATTTGGACTTTTGGAGTGCTGGAATGGGGCCAAGATGTTCTCTAAAATTGATCTGAAGAGTGGCTAACACCAGATCCGGATTAGTGAGCGAAATATTCCAAAATCCGTCTTTCCGCACAGTAAGGGCCAGTACGAGTTGAGTTCAGTGCTATGCCCTTTGGCTTCATTGGGGTGCCAATGACCTTCAATTGCATGACCCTGTGAATCTTCAGACCTTTCATTGGTAACGCGGTATTTCTCTTCTTAGATGATATTCTATTTCTTCAAAGGATCCAGCAAAGCATGCACTTCATGTCTGCTGCCAGGTTCTTGAGCTTTTGAGGGACAATCAGCTGTACGTCAACACCAAAAGGAGCAGCTTCCTTGTGGAAGAGGTGCACTATTTGGGGTACATGCATTGAAATGGTTCCAGACGCCAGCCACCCAATGGTCCGACCTCTAGGTTTGATGGAGCCAAACTTTGCAGCACTATGGGGGAATGATTGAGTATAGGCCTACGCTGTTACTAAGCAATATTTTGCATACTGTCCAAGGTGCCTCTGCCCAAGCTCCATGAAAGCAAGGAGGAATGCAGACAAGTAAAAAGTTGGCTCAACGTTAGTGTACTAGGCTTGCAGGGTTGACTTTGCTATAGCTCCAGGCAAATGAATTTGATAACATAACAAAGTTGAAGCCGTACTGCTAAGGAGATCTTGGTGACACAAAAGTACATTCTGTTTTAGTAGCTGTGAAGTGTTTTGTATTGACTCCAATCATCTAGGAAGTATGCCATGATGATACTAGAATTATTCAAGACTTGAATGGATAAAGATAGTGTCATAAGCAAACTAATCCAGCTGATGAATGCTTTTGCTAAACTACAGTAGTCCCTCAAATTTTTACAGGCTTTATGAAATGGACAAGCTTGTGTTTGCAGGTGCAATTTAGTAGTAATGAAAAGGCAGATATTGCTTGGTATTTGTACCAAGAATAGGAAAGTTAAAAAGTTGTAGTAAACGGTCTCTCAAAACTGTTCCATTTGTTTGAATAAAATGATGAACTAAAATGAGCAAAAGAACTGCAAGATTTATTGAAGGTTGACTCATTTATATCGGCATATTTCGCTCTGGCAGACTGTATTGGTTCTGCATTCAATGCAAAGGGCACGATGCAGTGTCCAAATTGCAGATGTGTTGAAAATGGTCAATGGCTTTTTGCAAATGGTTGTTGCCAGCGTGAAGAGTCTATGGTGGAGGATATATTAAATGGGAATGAGTATGATGTGTATTCTGGAGCGTCAGAGCTTTTCTCCCCCCATGATTTGATGGTAAGGCCTTGTAAGTGTTATATTCACCTTGTTTTTGTTGGATTTTTTAATATTTGAAGTTGGGCCTGAATTATGTGCAGTTGGCAATGTTTATATGTTTTCTTAAAGGGTCTAATTTCCTTATTTGTTACAGGTTTTTTTGTTTTAACTCGTCAGTTTTAATACTAGATAGGATGCTGTATTTGTCCTTGTAGCTTAAGGTTTCTGAGCAGTAGCTACTAGCATCTTTTGTTCTGTCTTGGGCATAATTTCGAGTCCATTTTTGAGAGTGCTTATAAATGTCCTCCTGTATTATATTGGGTCTAACGATGTTCTTGTGCAACTGGATTGGCTTCTGATTGGCAGCATATTGGTCATTGGTGTCCCTACCAAGGCTCGTACACACAAGTTTCACTTTCAATTGGGTAACTCCTATATTCCACATAGTATCTAGCCTTTGATTTGATCACTGGGTTTGGAGTTATTTCTAATTTGTTGTTGTTTAAAACCGATTCTGATTTTTGTGGTTGACAGGGATACAGATCATCCTGCAGCTGCTTGTGAGCATTTTTACCCATTATTTCTTTTTCGAATGTGGTTCTTAATATGTTGCTTTAAATGTTAAAAAAAAAGAAAAGTGTGCATGAGGTTTTGTACTGCTCTCAAATATGCAGATGCAGATCTGTTTGTGAATGTGCTTTTTGGTGAGCACGTGGGTAGTGATTCATCTCAGACTTGTCCATTTATTCAAGCTCAAGCTCAAGTTCAAGCTCAAGCTCTAAGGTTTTCTAGACCTGTAGAGGAAAATGTGGCAGTGCGAGATCTGTCCCTGAGCCCACCCCGTGGAAATGCTGCTGTGGCAGATTATGGTGTTGGACAAGGCCTTTATCCTGTACAAGGGCGTTGGGCTCAAAGGGTCTCAATGCCATTGGCTGCGCTGAATGGCACGGGGGCTCTTGAAAATGGGACTTTGGGAGGTATTACTCCTCATAATAGACAAAGATGGCCCCAATCAGATACTCATCGTCCACGAGCAGCAGGGAACTCCTTCCCACATTTCAGAGACAATGGGTATGCATCGTCTGATTTGTGTTAATTGATTACTCTGTCCCACAAAAGATAGAAAATTTTGTGATGAGGTATTTGGAATTAGATGTAGTTACTGACATTTCCAATTGCAGCAGTGGCTACCAAACCAGTGATGCAGTCGCAAATGCTACACCTCCTGCTCAGAACCACAGTTTTCTTGCACCCCTTAATTCGGCTTTGAACGTTCCTCATAGTAGGAGAAGCACGGTTCCAGTGCCAACAAGAGTGCCAGATGGAAGGCTCTACCCGGTGGAGGGCCAGATGCTGCTGGGACCACCTGGTTGGGATTTTGTTGGTATGCCTTCTATACACGACGCTGCAATTATGGGGAGGGAATCAGGTCACAGGGATGGTGCAGCTTTTACACAGTGGAGACAGGAGGGATCATCTACCTTTCTTCAGTATCCCCGAGAGCCTGAATTGCAGCGATGGTCTCCACCACCATTGTCTGGTTTGTATGGCTTGCATGGCATATATGGCTCAGATTTATCTAGTCAATCGGGCTTCAGTGCTCCTGAAGCACATTTTGCAAATCAATTCCCAGGGCCTATTTTTCAACAATTTCCATCCCCCTTCATGGCTGAGGCCCAAGTTAATCATGGATCTTTCCAGCCTCCTCCCATGGATCCCTCAAGATAGCTGGGCCCAGACTTCAGACTTGAGAAATCGATCGGAATTCTAGATGTATCTTTGGAGGAGTTTGCAATCTGTCTTTTGAAGCTCAAAACATTAGGTTATGCCGAACGGAGACCAGATTCCTATTGAATTGCCAAGAAGGTCTTTTCGGCTTTTCGTAAGTTATGGAAGAGGTAAAATGACAATTTTGCTTGCTTAGAAGGTCCAAGCTAACTCCAACATTTTTAAATTTATAACAAGCTAACATTTTTTTATTTATAGTATTGGAGGATGATTTTTTGGTAACTACAAATTCATATTTACAGGATTTCCCAAATTTTCTGGAGGTCACAATGGCTGTTTCACTATCTTGCCTGTTTTGTGATTGCCTCTGATATCCTTGGGTTCATCTTATATGATGGAATGACTAGTAAACCTGGTCAGCTTGAAGGAGCGCTCAGCGTAGCCAATTTTCTTCATGCTTTAAGTATTGTTTCTCTCATTTTTTGTACAAAAGTCCACCACCAGAGTGTTCACCCAAATGAAATCCACTAATCTATTCATTCATGTGGAAAGATTCTGCATTTGAAATCTATGGAAAGATTCTTCTGCATGAATGAACCTTGATGGATTTGCACCTTGGCAAGAAGAAAATTTTGAACAGGACAACTCAAATACGTTTTTGCAATACAGATTACAAATTAAGCATTGCATCCACTGTATTACAAGACTTAATAGAACTGGTAGTCGCCAGTAGGAATCCCATATATGACTGCAAGGGTTGTCAGACCAAGGACTATAGCAGTAAAGAAGTAGAGCTTCACTTCTTGCATTGGACTCTTTGAAAGTGCCTGTTGAGTTTAAGATCCTGTCATGATAGCCAGAAACACTCTTTGAAGGGTAAAAAGGTATGTTAACTGTTCTGTATTTTTTAATTTCGTTCATTGCACTATGATATCGCTGTCTTCTTATTCTCTTCTCTCTCTTTTTGAATATTGTCTAGAATCATGGCCTGAATATATTGGACTTTGAAGGGTTATTAGTATATGGTTTAGTATATGGTTGTCTTCATAAAAAAGATGTAGAAAGAGTCGCAATGGTTAGCTTTATTTTTGTGCCCCTATTGTTATACATCAATTCGTTTAGTAATAAACCTAATGTATATTGCATGTTGGTAGGGGTAGCCCATGTCAGCCCACATTGAGCTGTCTCAAATAGTGTTGTGCAATTGGCTTGCATGAGCCTTCAAATATGGGCTCATCAAGGGAGGCAAAGTGGGGTGCTCCCTCTTGTCATCTTTTTATTTCTAGGTAAAGTTTCTCCATTTTAATTCTTGCTTTCTTTCTTGTATGGGGTTAAAAGTAGATCGAAAGAATATAAAAAAAGTGTCTTGCTCATTGTCAAATCATTTGTGATAGGTGTTACCCCTTGTGTCTTGTGGATTTGCTGTTTAGTATGTGTGTTGTTGCTCTAGGCACCATTTTTTGTGGTGTCAATGGTATCCCACAAATGGTGAAGGCATCGGCCTTGTGTTTGGGTGCTTACAAAAATCAAACGCAACCTTTTGAACCCACACCTTGACTTTTTTGTTGAGGTGAATGTGATTGCACTGTTTGGGGACACCACTTTAATTGGAATTCGAGAACCTCACCATATTAGCCAAAGTCAACCTATTAGGCTTGGAGATTGTTGCCTACCCAAAGCCCATTCCAAAGAATGTGTACAACCTTTATTGTAGTTTTGTGATTTTATTTGATATTGACCAATTTTTGTGTGAAAAGAAGCTAAGCTTCTCTCATGTGTTTATTCTATGATGTACATTTGGTGCATGTAGTAGTTTTCAGTACTAATATGAAATTTCCATGGTAGGATGAAGGAAGTTCAATTTGGTGCAAAAGGAAAATGTGATTGAGGTGCATTTTATGTTTGAAAACACCATTTCCCATGGTGGTGTGATTTGAGGCCTTTGAGCACCCTTAGAGGTGCCGTGTGCATAAAATGTTACCTCGATCACATTTTCTTTTCGCATTGAAGTGAAATTCCTTGAAATTTGCAAGAAACAATGTCAATAAATCAAAACTTACCTAGAGTTGTGTTGCAGGGTTTCCATTCTATGAACGTTAAGTTTTCATTAGTGAATCATACACTAACAAAATAAAATAATTGCAATTTGAATTTAAGTACAAATGACAAGAATATAATCACAATGTAAAAAGAAAGAGAAAGATGTTTTTATAACTTAAGAATTTATTACAAGAGGCTTGTCATAGCACGTCTCTTTCTAACCCTTGCATCACCACATTGAAATCTAGCATCACGCGCTGCCACTACAAGGCCCACATACCATTGTCATCTTGAAATGCTATGCATCCCTACCCACACGAAGCTTGCTATTGGCATTGCCTTAAAATTCATCGCACACCTTTTGTCTTTGCCACCATTTCTCGCAAAATCTTCACACGTTCTTTCAAACTTTGACGTCGAGCATGGGTACCTCTTCATCCCAGATCATCATGTCTGCCACTTGATCCTTTATGTGAGGGGTGTTGCAGGTCATTGGTCCATGACTAACATGCATTATTTTTTCAAGTTAGCTTTGTTAAGAAGATAATTGACAGGATTTTAAACTTTTATGCAAAAAATTTAAAGTTTTGACAAGATTTACATTTTTTCCTTTAAAATTCCATAGAATACACATAAAAAAGTACTACATTCTACTAATATTGTGAAACTAAAAAATGATCTTGAAAACTTTCGCTAAGATTTGATATTAATATATAAGCATAGCTTCGATCAAAACATCCCTGATGACTAGACTCTAGAACTTTGTGTGGCAGGGATCATTGGTTGATATATTGAAATCATCGCATTCAACTTGGAACTTAATATTCTAATCCTTAATGAGTAGTCATATGTGAGTGTAATGAAGCACAATGCCTTGCTGATAGACTATTAAGGATTAAAATATGAAGCAATGCTAATCCTTAATGAGTAGTCACTAGTGAGTGTAATGAAGTACAATGCCTTACTGATAGACTATTACGAAGTATGAAAGTCATGAGTGGTCCTCATCATAGGCATAGTGTCTAAAAAGCCTTTGTTGATTGCCTTCGTGAGAAGTTTAAGATTTGTTGGACTAGCCACCATGGGCTAAATCTCTTTTCTTGTTCATGCATTCCACCTCCCGATGGCTTGGAATTCCACAATAGTTGCAACTTCATGCTCCACACTAGTTGCAATTTTGTTCTCTTTCAAGAGTACGTGTTTGAGTGCATTTGACCCAAGGATTCCATGTCCCCTTTTGAGTAGGGCGACCATTCTTCTAATGCAGTTATGATGAAGATTAAGATTGTTTGCCTTGGTTGTGTCTTTTCCCGATCGTTTGGGAGACCTTCTTGCCTTTTTGTCTAGACAACCCTCTTCCTCCTCTGGCATTAAAAGCATTATCATGATCCTTAGAATTAGTGTTGATGACATGTCTCAATTTCTCCTACATGAGAATATTTAAGATGATTTGGAAGGAGGGAGATGCATCTCATATGACGACCATAATCAAGTAATATTCATAATCCTTCCCTAGCCCAGAAAATTCACTCTAAATCTGACTTCTTGACCGATTGAAGTGAGTTGTTCACAAAGTCCTTCAATCTAACCAAGTACCCTAGACAAACTTAGTTGGAAGCTTGAGATTGTTGTTCAATTTATTCTCCAATAAGAGGACTCTAGATATGTTGCTCACATTGAGCCATCTCTTAAGGGCATTCCATGCAACCAGAGCTGATGTCTGACCTTGAAGGATAGGGATCATGACACCTTTCCAGTTGGACTTTATGACATTTAGTGCAAGTTGAGACCTTCTATGCCAATCGAATTGTTGCTTCATGTCTCTTCAAGTTCATCCAAGGTGGGAGGCATTCTCAAAGTCATAGTGAGATCATTTCTCTTCTTTGCTTCATTAGTGACATCCATCAACCACTTAAAATGGACTATGTTAACCATTTTGAGCTTCCACTTTCCATAATTGTTATCATTGACCTTGCTATTGTCGTCTACAAAAATGACATTATCATGATCTCTATCCATAATAAGAAAGCTATGTGCACAAAATCAAAGCTTGTATATAATATATAACAACAAATTGCTAGTGATAGCTAGAGGATTTACAAGGCTTGATATGAAAATTGTGTAGGAACCAATGCCAAAATAATCAATTCGCTCTCTCTCTCTCTCTCTCTCTCTCTCTCTCACACACACACACACACACACACACACACACACACACACACACTTCCTGTCCCTTAGAAAGAAAACAGGGAGTGGAAAAACATGAGGATCGGCTCCTACAAAGGAAACAGTGAGACCGAATCTTACACTTGAACAATATTTGGTATACTAAATAATGGGACAAGGAGAGCCCCATCGAGAATAATTCATAACATTTATTCACAAGAGAAGAAACCATAATCTTTGGAAACATGGGTTGTTATCAGGGGCCCCAAAGGGGACAATAGAGATTAAACTCCCATCTGCGAAGGACAGTCATAGCAAACACTACCCAGGATGAATATGTGGGAGAGGAGAGCACACACAAAGGGATAGGAGGAGACACCAAAAGTGGTGGAGCAAAAGCTACTCTAGCTTATTCCTCTATCATATATATATGAGTATACATGGGCACTGTACAAGTGGGTGGGCACACTGCCCTTTACTCCAACAACCTCCCACTTAAAGGCAGTGTCTTTAAGGGAGTATAGTACACATAATACAATCAGCCATATGCTGAAAAACAAGATGACCAGACCGTCATCCTATGCCCATCGGCACTTTACAATGTGCAAAGTGCATAGAGGATAAGCTGCTAGTAGACATCAGGTTTGCAGGATAGAAAATGACAAGCTATAGATGCCTGTCAACCAAGATCTCATGCCAGATCTAACTGGGAGAGTGAACTCTCACCACCACGTGCTCCTGTGCTAAGTCCATAGCACCTGAACTGTCACTATGCAAAGAAAATGTCTCTATACCACCTGTGACCATAAGCACATGTCCTACAATAGACCTCTGCTGGTCTACCCAACTTGCATCACCTGCATGCTGCTCCTGGAAGCATAAGGACCTGATCTTCACAACCGCTTCCCTACTGCCAAAATCTGCCATAATCATGCTACCAACTCCCACTACAACAGAAGCAAGAACCGGAAGTGTAGCCCCAATGGCAAACATGTGAGAACCAAGTCTCAACACAGTCATGGATGCATGAAGTACTATGGCTGCCATATCAACCATAACTTGTTGCTCAATTGATCTGTGATCGTCAAACTTGCTGTGTTTCAAGTATGGAGCCAACACAGGAAATGGAGTACTCAGTAACTTCCCCCTCTCCATATTGAAACAACCCAGTATCTGACAAACATCATCAAGACCATGCAGCTCCCACTGCAAAGCATCCCTGTCCATAAGGAACCATATGGCAAGTAACCTCAGAAGGATAGCAACCTCCTGAATACTGAGACCATAACCTTTCTCATTGCGCATCACATCCTGAGCTCTCATAACGGTATCAAACCTATGAAGCCAAGCTCGAGGGGATTGCTTCTGGCCATGGAGGCACTTACGAAGCAAACATATCAATGATTCCTGCCCATGTGCAATATGATCGGAGTCAATAACTGCAGAAACCACATCTGTCCTGGCATAACCAGCCAATGGATTATACCGGGCATCATTAGCCAAGGTATCGTCCTCACCATGCGTAGCCTCATCCTCATCTGCAAGAGGCACTCCGCATCCTGGGAGTAAATTGTAACTGTCCATAGAAGATGCATCAACAATCTCCATAGGAGTATAAACCTGTGGAATACTAGAGACATTTGACCGTCTCTGACCAAAATTAGGAAGTAATCGTGGTTGTCCCAACTTTATAATGTGCTCACCGTGGAAAAACCTCCCACTCCAAGGGATATGGGCTGTCCCTGCATAGAATTCGGAGGTATCAGTGCACTTACACCCTCCTGGAACACCACTCTCGTGCTATCCACAGTCCTGGGCTGTCCAAACATAGCATCCTCTCTGAAATAGACATTATGGCTGCGTATCAACTCTCTAGTTGAAGAATCCCATAACTTGTAGCCCCTACTGGACTCACTGTATCCAAGGAAGATACACCTCCTCGATCGGGAACCATGAGCATAAGCCTCGAAACCAAACACACGTAAATGCTCATAACATGGTGCCCTACCTGTCAAGAAGTCAAATGGCACTCTACCATTCAGAGATCTCCTGGGTGACCTGTTAAGCAAGTATGCAGTTGTCTTACATGCCTCAGCCCAATAGCATTCGGTAAGACCTGCATATCGTAGCATGCTACCAATCCTGTCCAATAGAATCCGATTTATGCTTTCTACCAAGGCATCGTGAGCAGAAAGATGAGGAGTGGTCAACACCCTCCTGATACCAAGTGTATCACATAGATGCTGAAATCTAGAAGAGGTAAACTCTGCATCACCATCAGTCATCAAGCTCAATAGCTTCTTTCTTGACTGATTTTCAGCATTACCCAAGAAGCGCTGAAATGTATCATATACATCATGCTTCTGCCGAATCGGATATACCCATATGTACTTTGTAGCAGCATCAATAAATGTCACAAAGTAAGAGATGCCACCCAGTGAAACGGTAGGCATAGGCCCACAAACTGCACTATGAACCAACTGCAATGGCTCAACATACCTCTCACTGACTGTCTTCCTCACAAAAGAGGATCCTGACTACTGACCATCATCACAATCATGACATAAAATTTGAGAGACATCCATAACAAGAATGTATCTCAATGTTGTAAGGGCTTCCATACCTGCAGTAGACATATGTCCAAGTCTGGCATACCATAAACTAACTGATGGCTGCTTACTAATCATAAGCATCTTATCCTGGACACCTGATACATGCAATGCATAAGAGAATCCAACCCGTGATCCCCTAGCCATAACCAGATTGCCTCTAGCAATCTTCCATGCATGATCACTCAAAGAGACATGATAACTACCTCAACCAACTGTCCAGTACTGATCTTTCTCGTAGCAAGTCCTGGTATATGTCTAACCCTCTGTAGAACAAGAATAGAGCCACTAGGCATAACAAGGTGGATATTACCATAACCATAGACATCCATAGAATGATCAATGCCCATCAAACCACTCTCCACAATGCATTCCTGATATGCACTGAACCATGACCTATGAGGGGTCATATGACATGAAGCACATGGATCTAACATCCAATCACCGAGAATGGGTACATCAGTGGCCAAGAAGGAGGTGTCAGACATAGACAAAAGAATGCCTTCATCACTGCTACTATCAGTGGAAACCTTGGCATCCACATCTTGAAGCTCAACATGCTTCTTCTCCTTCTTCCTGTCATTCTTAACCTTGCTCTTCTTCTTGCATTTTCTTAGCCATTTCCAGCAATACTTTTTCATGTGGCCATACTTTCCACAATAGAAACATCTAACACAAGTCCGAGAGCTAGACTTGCTCTTGGAATTTCCCCTTGAACATGATCTGTTTCTACCAATTGATCGACCTTTGAAGTGCATATCAAAGCTGTATTTCAGCCCATCAGGGCATTTCAACCCATCATGCTGTAACATAACACTATCATGGTCGGCATATACAAGTATAGAACTCATATGCATGGCAGTCTACACCCTGTACACCATCATGTACCTGCAAGTAGACTGACTTCGAGAGTGATGACTGAATGATAGAGCATGCTTGCTCATCCATGTCATCCCAATCACTATGTTTAATGCTATTAGGCTTGACACCTTTGCATTGAATGGGCTTATGCTGCCTCTTCTGCACTAACACATCATAAATCTGCTCTTTCCAATACTGAAAGTTTGATCCATCCAACCTCTCAATATCAAAGAGGGCACTACCAGCTGTAGATGCCACATTAGGAAAAAAGGCCTCATTTTGGGGCCCTGTAAGAAATTCACTATTTTCTCTTTTCTCTCTCTACAAAAGCAAGAAAATATGGATACTTTCATGAGAAATGTCAGTGTGAAAAGGAATAAATATACTCTTTCACATGCTTTACATTCAATGTTCATATAAGAGCAACACTTTTTTGTGCAGAACTTGGTGATTCTGACACCGCAGACGCGTCCGAAACGGCCCAAAACCCCAAGAACGGCACTGGAAACGTTGGAATCAGACATCCGGAGGCCCAGAAACGGCCAAAAAAGGCCGAAAAACGCGATTTGCAGAAAAACGCGATTTGGCACTTTTGAAATTCACAGAAAATAAATTTTTTAAAGATTCAAATCAGATCACCTCATTAATGTGACATGCTTCTACGAACATATAGTACTATTTCTTTTTCTTATTTTCATCTTCTTTTGTTGAATTTTCAACGTTACGTTGGCCCACTCCTGATTGGTTGAGAGCCTATTTTCTCTCTCTTCTAAAAGGCCCCAAAATGAGCTCCCTTTTTTCCTAATGTATCTGTGGCACAATAGCTCACAACCAAAGAGCAGTATAGTGCAATAGGCAACCCAAATGACCAAAAATATAGTGTTGTCTAGACCAATCAGGTCTCCAAATAAACTAGCTGATCCAATGCTCAAAAGCACTCAGCCATAAAGAGGCATAAATAAGAATATATGCAGCCCAGTAACCTGCCAATGCTTGGCAATCCAAGTAAGAAATGCACTAAACCAAATGAGCAATGCCTGCTCAACCAATGGCAATAGGAGCCCAGCTCAACTATCCATAAACATCAGTGCGGCATCGACCAATGCAAATCCATAATGCATCGAAATGGCAGTTACTGCATCACCAATGCATCACCTCAAGTGTGCAATCCTTTAGCAACAAAATCAAGCATTCACCACTTGCCAAATGTGCCAAAGTGACTTGCCAAAATGCCAATAATGCCCTTGGACTGAAGTGAGATCCCAATCACTTTCTGTAATTTACTATGAGTTCCCAATTCACTGTTGTGCAAGAGAAATTCCTACAACAAAACCTCACAACCACTTCGGGCAAAATAACACACTGTCCCTGTTTTTGAACAACGATATCTTTTCGCTGAAAGACCAGATGCCAAAGCTGTAAACAGCAAAGTTGTAGCTTGTAAAAAGATCTACAACTTATCAGTTGATCTCAAGAGCCAAATTCTTGTGGATTCTCAGATATTCTCACCTGAAAAACAGCTTCCTGCACATTGGTCACAAATAGACAGTAGACTGCAACTTTTTGCGGTTTTGCAGAGGCTGTAACTCCTGCAACTTATACCAGATCAACTTGCTTCCAAAAGCAAAGTTGTAGTATGTTCTGTGAACTACAACTTTCCAGTTTGGCACAAAGTGCAATTCCGCACCAGGAAAGAGATATTCAGTCCTGAAAATGACTGTTTTGTCATAAAAACAGCAACAACATCTTGAATGTATGCTGCCCTTTACAGCACTCATCTGCTCCGGCAAAAAAACAGCCCCAAAAATGGTCAAAATACATCCAGCAGATCACCCCGTATGTCAACTGCAACACCAGCAAAATGGCAAGTACAATGCCCAATCAAATCAGCCCCGAGAATGCTCACAGAGATCAGCAATAAAATAGCCCAAAAGCACTGGCAAAACAGCCCTGAAATGTGCTCCAAACAATGCTAATCTGACAGGATCTCAATACATCACCGTACCACCATATGTATCCAACATAGGCAAATAACCATGCATCCAAGGAACTATCAATGCATCTCAACCAGGCATGTACCACTGTCAAAGCGTGTGTCAATGCCACTGCCAAAGTGATGTACAGATCGAAAGCTCCTTGTGCAAGACTGCAAAATGGCATATGACCAGTCCCGCAAAGTGCCCAAGCAACAGCCTCAAATCAGCCTATCCACAGCTAATGTCCACAAGGCGTACTTCTGCAAAATATCTCGCAAAGAGACCAAAATCAGCCAATGCTCAGCTCCAAGACCTTAAATGCAACACCGGCTATCTCCAAGCATACAATTGCATCAAACATGCAATCCACAAGCTCCCCAATAGCTCATCTTCTCCAAAATGGATGTTGCTGCTATCACTGGGCTGCTCTTCCTTTGCTCACGGGATGGAGTTGCTGCTAGTGCTGGGATGCTCTTGTTCCTTTGCTCACATCTCTTCCTTTTGAAATAGCCTATTTCGTGCCATCCTTTCAAGGGCACCTCTAGTGTCCACGGCTCCATCTGCAACCTCACGGGCCAAACGATGCTCATTACAATGGCTTCACCCATAGACAGCTCTCCATCGAAGGCTGCCCACTGACAACTCCCCAGCTAGCACCTTAGCTCCAATAGCACCCATGCTTGCAGGCCTCCAATGACTGGGCTCAATAGCAGAAGTGTTAACGACTCCAGCGCTCCTTTACAAAACGGTGCCACAGCTTCAATGTTGTGCTTCCAAACGGACCACCACAACTCCGTCCATGCTCGCTGGTGGAGTTAGCTTCCTCGCCAGTGCTGCCATCAATGGTGACGCTAAGGAGTCGAAGGAATAGAGGAAGAATTGCCAGCATAGATCACTACCCTCAAGCAATAGAATGCCTCGACAAAGAGCAAGTCCAAGCCTTGTGTCAGCATGGCCATCAATCTGCAAGAGTCTTCACACTGCCCATAGAAGCTGCCAACCACCCTTCTTGTTATGAGCTACCAAGCCCAAGCTTGCTTCACCTTCTTGCAAGAGCTCTCTATCAAATCGTCCGCTTCTTCGCCTTCACTGCAATTCCGATTCGATCGATGAAGCTCCCACCGGGCTGCTCCTCTTTAACCTTGCTGGCCACACTCACCAAGCTCTCCTTGGCTCTGATACCAGTTGTGGGTGAGGAGAGCACACACAAAGGGATAGGAGGAGACGCCAAAAGTGGTGGAGCAAAAGCTACTCCAACTTATTCCTCTATCATATGTATATGAGTATACATAGGCACTGTACAAGTGGGTGGGCACACTGCCCTTTACCCCAACAGAATATGCCCCACTAATAAGGAGGAGGCCCTAATTGGAAATTTGTGATATTGAACACTAGAGGCTAGCCTAGGTACCTACTAAAAACCCACCTCCGAACTATTAAAGCTATGGGACACTTGGGTATAAACATATAAAACCTAAGGCTATAGACCCTAGATGTGGAGGTAATATGAGGACCCAGAGCTGATTTGATATAAACAAGGAAACGAATATAATTCTTTCAAAAAGTTGAAATAGAAAAAGTTTAAATCTGGCAAGAGGAGAGGTAAAAAAAGAGGAGCAAAGTGGGACTTATCGGAGACCATGGTCATGAAAAGGGAAGACCCCTAGTACCCCAATGGATAATAGCAGATGACATACGGATAATATAGGGAGGAGTGAGAACCTCGGGATACCAACACCCCATTGGCGGATGTCCATGGATCCAGTGGATATAAAAAGGAATGCACCTTGAATTAAAGAAAGGCATCAAGGGTAAAACAAGGTACCTAGAAGGGGAGGAAAGCACCGTTGGAGGGCTGGCACGAATTATGGAGGTGGAGGTACTGGCAAAGGCACTAAAGATGAAGGGTCCAAGCCCTTGGCGCCTAAAACAACTAGGACTGGTAGAGCTCTAGGCAACGAGATGTGTAGAACACTATACGTGTGGGAGCACACAACTCAACTCGAGGCAATTCGGAAGCCTTGAAAGCAGTTGAAGCCTTCAATGAACTACCCTTGGCGCAGAAATCAGAGGAAGAAACACAGAAGCCGCTGAACAGCGCCGTTGCAGTAGTGGAACCTTTGGCCAACCACACTGACAACCTACAGCGACGAGCACTGATGAAGTGCAAGCAGTAAAAGCCACGAAGAAAGAGCCCACGCCTCACCTCCTAGAACAAATGGGCGAAAATCAAGTGACAGGCCGCCATTGCTTCTTCGCATCTCCCATACTCAGAGCAATGTGGGCTGTAGCGTCACATGTGCCTTCTACTCGCAGTAGAGTAGACTCTGTTATCGTATGTGGGGTAGGAATGCAGATCGAGGTTTATGCAGAGCATGGCGCATCGGAGCAGGAGGCCAAGACTTGCTTAGTAGACCCGAATGCTAACGAAAGAGAATGAGGAAAGGTCGAAGGAGACGCATGGCCGAGTAGTGAGGCATCTCGAATGCATAGAGACTACCTACGCCTGTATGCTCGAGTATTTCATAGAAGCTCGGCTTCTGGCTGTAACGAGCTCCATAACCTTGTCAGTATGATGACTAGAGCCTACTAAGGTTGAATGGAGAGCGCACAAAAGAGCTGTTGCGCTCGAATAGTCAACATAGCCCATAGTGGCGACACTATACGCAGGCAACAATGAACGTCAGGTTTGTGGTCGTCAACCTAGAACTCACACGGTGATGTCTGTATAATACTCGGGTTGAACAGTCTAATGTCTGAGTCCTTTGGGTCAAAACGAGCTGCATTTCTTTAGATAGATAGTTTACAAATGTGTAGCACGGACAGAGTGCTCACGAACAAACCTTCTTCTCACAAAGGTAGAAGCACAACACTACGTTCCTTGAGGCATTCGGTTTAGTAAATGGTTTACTGCAAGTAGCATGAGTCGAGGGTCGAAATAGAATTTAGAATGCTTGAGATAGTAATGCTAGCTGAGTACTTACTAAAAACAGGGGGAGCAGTTTGAGTGCAACACTTCATAGTTTCTACTCGGTCTTTAGTGAAGTTATTTCTCCTTGTTTATGAATAGTGCTGGTAGGCTAGGAATCATTTGACTTGTGGGCAGTCAGCAATTGACCTGTGACTTTGGCATGACAAGTTACTGGAGGTACCGACCTCACGTGCACCCTAATGTTCTTGCTGGCAGTGAATTCTTGAATTACTAGTGTGAGCGCAAAAGTGGGGCATCCAATATCTAATATCTTCTTCAAAAAATGTCCGAAAGATCACAAGAGCAACTATGGACTGAAAACTGGGGCAAATTATTGTTATGCTCGAGGAGATTAGCGATTTATTCTTCAAGTTTACCAAAGAGATGTAAAACTTAGCATTTTACTGATATGCTTGGTCGGATCTAAAGTAAGGAACAAAACAGAAAGGAAGAATTCACAAATTGTCTTATAGTTATGACTTATTGTCTGAGACACCATATTGGGAACACAGTCTTCAATGTTGTATGACTTATTTGGTTCCCAAATAAGAAATTAAGTCCTCCTTGGTGTTTTTTTTATGGTTTCTTGTGGAGTGACGTGGATAACAATTGTGCAGGGGTTGTGAAGCCTACCTTCCCATTGGAATGTAATTATGGTTGTTTTCTTTGGATGGTGGCGGGTGAGTCCATGCACTTCTCTGCAAGATTCTATGAGCAAAACTAGGAGGGCTCGAGAAACACCACCAAAACAGCACTGGCATAGGCGGTCTTACTAATGGAGCATCACTACAAGGCATAGGCCCTTTTCTGACGAAAATACCGACGTTTTTTACACTAAATTATTTTTTTTAACAGGACAAATGTCGTTATTAACATCATTATGAGCGTCAAAAAAGAATGGTCGCTATATAAACGTCGCTATATAGCGACACTGGTAAACGTCGCTATATAGCGACGATTAACAGAACTTTAAAAAAAGCATTAGTGGGGCTAAACAGGGCCATAGCAAGCTCTGTTTTGCCCCACTTATGTTTTTTTTTTTGTTAATTACAAAAAAAAGTTTTTTATTACAAAATTTTCCTTGCGAAAAGGGTGATACAAAATCACTCAGATGAAATGATCGAGCAACAAAAGCATATACATGTCGAAGATATACAACATTGTTTGTTACAAAATTATCCTTTCGAAAAGGGTGATACAAAATCGCTCAAACAAGCCGATATACAAAATGATATACATGGCAAAGTATATGCAAACTACTACTACTACTACTCATTCGAATCGTCATCGTCGTCCTCCTTGTCCTCATCTTGCTGGCCTGATCCTTGGTTCTCATGAGCTGTGCCTGCTTCCTGACCCTCGTGAGGTGCGCCTGATCCCTGGCCCTCGTGATCGCTCGCCTCTGGTGATGGGACACTCAAGCTTTGACCCTAAGAGTGAAACCATATTAATTGAAAATTAGATTGGAACTTAAAGAATAAAACAATTTAAAAAGTGAGATTACAAGTAGGAGTAGACTTATATCGTGCGAGCAGCCACCTCAGCCCAATCGACCATCGCTCCCATTGCCTCCTGCTTCCTCCCACCCTCACCCCACCCCCACCTCCCCCATTCCCACTCCCTCTCCCACTCCCACTCCCATTCTCCCACCCCCACCCCCACCTCCCCCATTCCCACTCCCTCTCCCACTCCCACTCCCATCCTCCCACCCCCACCCCCACTGCCCCCATTCCCACTCCCTCTCCCACTCTCCCTTTCTTCCACTACCACCCTCCCACACTCCCTTTCTCCACTTTCCCACTCTCCCTTTCTCCCACTACCACCCTCCCAACTAACAATTCCACTATTACTTATGAATTCTAATTAAAACTATTACTTAAATAAATGATATTACTGAAAACACTCATAGGATTTAAGGTTTAGGATTTCGTGGTTTGGGTTTAGGGTTTGGGGTTTGGTGAGTTAGGGTTTAGGCTTTGTGAGTTAGGAATTAGGGTTTGTGAGTTAGGGTTAGGGTTTAGGGTTTGTGAGTTAGGGTTTAGGGTTTGGTGGTTTGGATTTAGGGTTTGGGGGATAGGGTTTAGGGTTTAGGGTTTAAGGTTTGGGAGTTAGGGTTTAGGGTTCAAGGTTTGAGGGTTAGGGTTTAGGGTTCAGGGTTTGGGGGTTAGGGTTTAGAGTTTGGTGGTTTGGGTTTAGGGGGTAGGGTTTAGGGTTTGGGGGTTAGCGTTTAGGGTTTAGGGTTTAGGGTTTAGGGGTTAGGGTTTAGGGTTTGGGAGTTAGGGTTTAAGGTTTAGGGTTTAGGGTTTAGGGGTTAGGGTTTAGGATTTAGGGTTTAAGAGTTAGGGTTTAGGGTTTAGGGTTTGGGAGTTAGGGTTTAGGGTTTGGGGGTTAGGGTTTAGGGTTTAGGGTTTGGCGGTTAGGGTTTAGGGTTTAGGGTTTAGGAGTTAGGGTTTAGGGTCTTGGAGTTAGGGTTTAGGGTTTGGGGGTTAGGGTTTAGGGTTTAGGGTTTGGGGGTTAGGGTTAATGGTTTAGGGTTTAGGGTTAGGGTTTAGGAGTTAGGGTTTAGGGTTTAGGGTTGTTATTGGTTGGGGTTGAGGGTTGAGGGTTTAGGGTTTAGCGTCGTTATTGGTTTATGGTTGTTATTGGTTAGTGTCTGATTGAATTTTCAAACAAGGTCTAGATGTTTAAATCATTAATAAAGTAGATTATTGAGAAGAGACTAATGTTCTTTATAATGGTTGTTACAGCTTGTTTGCAAAGGAAACTCACAAAGGAGATGGCTACAAAATTTATTCCGGGGATGAAGGTGATTTTATATTGCAAAAGAGAAGTAGTTGCATTTGCTACAATCCATGAAAGTGATCCAAATTCTATTTGTCACTTTAGAAGACTTGGCCTTCAAGGTGGCGGTTATCGTATCAAGGATTCTTAGTGCACATGTTGAGCTAAAGCATAAGTGTGGGGATATGGAAATCCTTGGAGATGTTATGCCCTATAATACTTCCAACAAAGCATTTATTGCATGGGACAGAGATGAGACTTATCCAACACATGTCATCAGGAATACAAAGTGCATATCTTTGGATTTTAGAGTGGGAGATATTTTACAAATGTTATCATTTGCAAATAAGAATGTAGCAGAAGGTCAAGTCTTGGGATTTGAACAAGTGGAACACTGGACATTTGCGCAGATGAGAATTCAAAAAGTTACTGATGATGGTATGGATGATAACTCAATGTCATTGGATGGTCCCTACTATGAGGTAGGTAAGGATTTGAGATGGAGCATGCAATTTTTAAAGATTGGAAAGACTCGGCATGTGGTTTTTAATGATAAACATAATGTATACTACAACATCAAAGAATTGAAAGAATATGCCGATATACCAAGCTCTATTCCTTCAGAGATGGATGATTCCAATGCACTCAACTATAGCACTGACGTCTTATCAGAAGTCAATGAGTTCATTGGTACCGAGAAAGAAAAATATTTCACAAGTGATGCCTTATCCGGGGTGGATGAGTTCATGCACATTGAGAACTTGGGCAAAGATGTCAAAAGTGTTATATTTTCAAGCATGGATGGCTTCATGGATACTGATAAAGTTCTTGGAGTCAAACCAGGTAACTATGGAATTATGGAAATCATGCACGATAGTATAATGAGTGATGTTCTCTCTGGAGTAGAGGAGTTTCAAGACTATGGAGTTATGAAATCCATAGAAAGTGCATCAATGAGCGATGTTCTCTCAGGAATAGATGAGTTTGAAGATCATTCTGGACACTCTATCACCACTAACTATGGAGTTATGAAATCCATAGAAAGTGCATCAATGAGTGATGTTCTTTTAGGAATAGATGAGTTTGAAGATCATTCGGGACACTCTAATGCCATTGTGACAAGTGGTTCTACGATTGTATCAAAAGTAGGGATGAGATCAACAAAGGACTATTCGGTGTTTGACTTTGATTGTGAACTTGTAAATGTTACAAATGGTTTGACGAATGTATCAAAAGCAAGGATGACATCAACAAAGGAATATTCAGTATTTGACTGTCAGAGTGATAAGATCAAGGATGCAACATCTCATGAAAACAACGTGACAAACAAATCTTACAAGGAGAACTACACAAATCCAAATAAGAATGTACAGAAGGTCCCAAAACGGACATACAGATGCATGAAAAGACAACGAGTCCAGGCAGATCCAGAAAAGCAACCAAAGAGAATAAGAGTAATGAATGAAGATGTTATGCTAAAAGCAATGCGATCTACATGCTGTAAGCGTACATGTATGCGATCCATTAACTTACATGACATCAAGGGTTGTAGAGAACATGTCTGGCAAAGGAAAGGAAGCAGAAGAAATGAATACCTACTCACGAGATTGTCTTGCTTTCTTGTAAATGATAAGAGAAGGCGAAGTTCAGGACATCAAATAAGGCCTCTTATAAATGGAAAAAGTATATGCAATAATGTATATCGCATTATTACAGGATTATCACATGGCACATATTGGAATTTGGCTAATAAAGCAAAGTATGGAGTTAAATTTAACATTCATGGAAACATAGGAAGGCCCAAAACAAGAGCCTCAATGGTTGCGGCAACAGCAATTTTGAAAGATTACATTTATGAAAATGCTTTACCGCAACCCCACCTATCAGAAATGCATCTTCCGATAGGTTTGACCAAAAAAGAAGTATTTAACTCTATTGGAGAAACACAGAGGCAAAGAGGGCATGCACCGGCATCTTTTCATACTTTGTATATTCTTTGGAAAAAAAGCTTTGGACATGTTAAAATCCCAAAGAGGCAAAAAATGTCAAAGTGCAACGACTGTGATGATCTAAAGCAAGCACTTGAGAGTGCAACATCTCCAGAACAAAAAGAAGCTTACAAAAAAAAGTGAGAATTTCATCATGGACTTGTTCGACATTCTAGAATAAAATATGCATTTTGGAAGAAGCAAGCTATTTCTCACCCAAATGAGTACATGTGCATTATTGTAGATGGTATGGATCAAAATACAACAACATTACCTCGATTCGTTAACACTCCACCTAAGCTACAAGGCAAATACTTTTTAAAGACACATCTATGTGGAGTGTTAGTGCATGGATTTAAGTTTTTTGCAGACATATGGATTGATTCCTTGCATCTACACGATAGCAATCAAGTTGTAACATCCGTTATGAAGGCAATTCACAATGTACATGCAGAAAAAGGTCGCCTAGCAGCAACTTTGAGAGTACAAGCAGACAATTGCAGACGAGAGAATAAGAATGTACTCTTCTTGCATTTTGCTCAATGCTAATCACTCATAGAATCTTCAATGAGATTGAAGTTGGGTTTTTGTTGGTTGGGCACACACATGAGGATATCGATCAGGTATTTAGCATAGTTTCAAGAGAACTAAAACACAAGGACATGGAGACAATGGATGACTTGATAAGAAAATGTGGGAGGCAAGTTGGTGACCATAAGGAAGGAACAATATGCTTAATGGTTGAGAGGATGTATGATTGGAAGAGCTTTATTCTACCTTTCATACAAAAAGGTGGTGATGCCCTGATAGGTCATAGCGCTCCACACTATTTTTTATTTTTCTTAAAGGATGAAAAACCAGTGATGCAATGGCAACATTATTCTCTTGATACAAAATGGGAACCTGAAGAACCTTACTCTCTCTTAACTTCAATCCCGAGCAAAGAAATTCATCCAACATGGGCTCCTATAAAAGAATTCAGCGAGAAATCCAAAGGTGAAATAGAAGGCTTAAAAGCTTTTATTGCATACAAAGAGGAAATGCTCCGGAGATTTCCTGATTGGAAGCCCTCTTGGAAGGAACACACTACTGTTGTAATTAGCAAGACCTACCAATTGATAAAGGACCTTGCAAAAATGTGAGAAGATGATATTAAGGCAGAACGGCCTTTATTTTGGCCAAATGTTGGTAATGACTTGCGTCTAGCATGTGGTCTCTTTGAAAATGAGTTTGAATCGTTGCTCCCACATCCATATTGTGGACCCAAGAAGAGAGAGTTTATGCCACAAATAGACATAGATGTCCATTGTTTTGTTGCAGTTCGACCACCGGATGATGAACATGAGAACGTGAAGTTTTGGGTTGCGAAAGTAGTTGACATGAGCATGGATGACCGGGGGAGAGCTACAACATTTACAGCGGTATGGTATGAGCCAAGGGGCAGGAAGGAGAACCAAGATAACAGTACATTGTATAGTAGTTGTCTGAAAAAGGAATGGGTCCCAAACCATGAAGCAATTTCAAGACTTTCCATAGAGACAGTCATAGTATCCTGGAAATCAAGGTCAAAGAAAACAAAGAAGCACATGGGGTATGACGTAGAAGACAAAATAAAATTACGGCAACCAATTATTACGCACATTACAGAGTTCATAAAGATGCTCGCCCGAGAGGAAGTAGAAGGAGATAGCGCAAATGAAGAATGCCCATGATAACACCATTCAAATATCGAGAAAGAGTGAAGGTGGTGGTGGTTGTCAGATGAGAGTGAATGAAGATGACACCCAAGCGACAAGTGACGACAGAAAGGACATTCTGAACAAGCAAATGTTTGGATCACTCATTTCTGTGATCATGATAGAAAAGGACATTCAAACAAGCAAATGTTTGGATCACCCATTTGTACTAAACTCATTGTAAAGGAAAAATTAAATTATTGAAAAGGCCACAGGAGATCCTTTGTACAAAGACTCATCCAGAGCAATATTTGTTGTAAAACTTATGACATGATAATGTAAAATTGCAAGCATAGCTATTGCTATTTTTTGGAGTACAAAAGAGGCTTCCATCATGTCTCATGTCTATATAAACCTTTTAATTTCTTGAATATTCAAGAGTGTTATAGATTTCTGCATTGAAAGTAAAAAGAGTCTTACAGGTCTCTTATGTATACATTTTTAAAATGTTGTGAATCCTCAATAGCATGGTTTTTCATGGATTTAAACTAATAACTCGGATTTTTTATTTTAAGAATATGATTCTTATAAACAAGAAATACAAATTTAGGATTTAATAGTAGTTTTTGCATTATTTGTACAACATTGTAGAGAGATATTTTGAAATGTCTTATGTGAAAATGATAGTGCCAGAAAGTAAACTTTTGATTCTCGAATGACAGTTTCATAAAGTAAACTTTTCATTTGGGAAGGATTTTAAGGAATAGTCCAAAAGTAGACATATGAAACCAAAATTAATGAAATAAGTGTTCCTACCCTTCAAGCACAAGTTAGGCAATGCCTAGAGCTTACTACTGGTGAAATCTGAGCCCATATAGTCGACTGGTTACAGAGAATTCCTCAAAAGAATAATCGACTTTGGCAAGACGACTCTCATAGGCAATGTGGCATACTATTTTGTCCCTCCTCTACTGTGCTTACTCTCTGGTATAAAGACTTCATTCTAGCTTACAAAGCCCCAAATCTGAAGATATGTGGAGTGAGAATTTCAGCCTCCAAGTTACTCTATTTCCTTGCAAGCATTTTTGATAGTTTTTGAAAATGACATGGGATAACGTCGCACGTTCGACGAGTACGGATAGCCTCGCAGGAGGAGACATCACGATCTCTATGCTCCAGAGGACTTTGATTCCTCTTAGGCGACACCTCAGGGGCCTACCCCTATGACTACCCCTGGCCCGACTCCTCTCGAACGTAGCACTGCGACTACCCCCCGGGGAACTCCTTTGCTAGCAGCCCATGGATTTGTTGGGAGTCCTGATGAGTTTGTAGCACAGATGACTGATGAGGAGGTAGCGAGATTCTTCTCTTTCCTATCTCAGAGGACCTCAGCAATTCCTTCTCCTACACTGACGGCTGGACCTACTGCCCAGCCGTCCCCTCGTACCCCTTCGACCGAGGGGTCATCACCTGCGCATGCCTATCGTAAGGGAAGGAAGAGTAGGAGGGGCCGCTTATGTTGTGCTGACTCGGGAGATGTAAATGAGTCAGTACACTCACATCCCTACAGGTCTCCACTTGGTCTCGAGACACAGTATCAGTCAAGTCCCTTGCCCTCTCCTACTCCCATTGCTACTCCTCACTCCGGAACTCACTCCGGAAGCGCTCGCACAGCTTCCACTCGCTTTGATGCTGCCACTACCATGAGTCCTCCTTACCCAATCGAGGACCTCTCCTATCAAATCATGGCTGCCAGAGAGATAGTAGAAGATAGGAAGGGCAAAGCAGTGATGGCCACCATGAGGCGGTTAATGAGCCACCACTTCAAGAGCGGCATTGCTACTGATTGGTGGTATCAAGATGACCAAAAGAAGCAGGCGGTCATCGATGAATTAAAACAAAAATACCCTAATCTGCCAAATTAGGAGTTTAATGAGAACTACATGCGAGAGCGCATGGGTTTGGTCTTGAAGCATCGTAGATCAACCTTGCGTACTTCCATTGCAAAGGGGATGGCTAAACCCAGTTGGGCAGACAAAGTTGATTGGAAGTTCTTCAAGAAGCAAAATAGGGACTATCCCGAAATGTTCGAGGGTCAGAGGAGGGCTGCGAGAAGACGGCTGGATGCCGTAGGTACTTCGCACTTTGGTGCATGCGGACGGTTGGCGTTCGAGGCAACCGTGGTAAGTCTACTTCTCATTTAATGTATTGTTCTAATTGTTTTACTACATATTACATGCACTTTATCTAACTCTCGTAAATTGGATCCACAGCAAGCTGCGATGGGTCATCTTCCTACAGATGCAGAGACGCGATGCGCGTTTCACATAATATACATAAGGGACTATTTAAAATAGTTTTGGAAAAAATTTACAGATTTGTATAGAAAAGGGGTACATTTTATTAATGAAAATTTTTATAGATAAGGGACTTTAAATATAGGCCTTGAACGCACGTGATATAGAGGGTTTATACATAGTGAGCCCCCGAGTTGCAAATACCATGTTATATGTACAACCAGTGTCACAAATCCATCATTGGTCTACCACTAAAAGGTCTGAGACAATAAGGGGGGGTAGTCCTCACCATTTAAAGAAAAAATTAAAGTGAGGGATAGGTTAGTCAATCTCAACTTTTATTTTATAAATCAAAGAGGAATAATATCATCTAAAAATGACCAAGTCTACAACAATTGATAAAAAATCGATACTAGAATCACCAAGGGATGAATCACCATTTTGATAAAATAGAATGCAATTGTGGGGGGTACCCCACACCCAAATGAGACTATTAATCATAAATTTTTTAAACAATGAAAGCGGTTATAATGAAACCAAACTTAGTATAAAGACAAAGAAAGCCAAGGCTAAGGCATAATTGCATGGAGTCTCTTCAACTAGGCTAAACTTTAAATGACAATTGTAAATGACAAAATTTTCATTGCCTAAACTTTAAATGAATATATAAATGACAAATTTTGCAAATAATTAAGAAGCGATGAAGGACAAAGAGAAAAAAAGGAAGGGATCATGAGAAGGTTATATAAGGGCCACTTATAATTTTTTATGAAGAATAAAAAGTTAGTTAAGGGAGGGAATTGTTAGTTAAGGTGAGAAAGACAAAGAATTAATTTTACATAAATGAGGAATTTCAGGAAAAAATTAAATAAGGCACAACAAAAATATTGAAGATAATTAATAAACTACTCCTATGATCTAGGAGCTAGAGCTAAAAGGTTTAAATTAAGTAAGGGAGAGCATATCATAATAGGGAACTAGTTAGAAAATAAGTAACTAAAGGACTACCTATGAAAAAGTAGAGGGATATATACATACATACATATATATATATATATATATAACCAATAAAAAATGGATAGAAGTAATGATATAAGGAAATAAACATATATATGATATCTTGAACAATGAAAAGAAAATTTTACAGCAATAATCTAATACTACGAAACTAAAAAGCAGTCATAAAGTAATTGTAAATGTAAGCATATATATATATATATATATATAAATACATATATATATATATATATATATAAGAATAACAAATGATGTAAATGACACACAAAAAGAGGCCCATAAAATACATGTAATAAAATGGTTGAGACAAAGGTTGCGAGCCAAATTAATGAGCACGAGCAAATAACCAGTGAAGTTGGCCAATTCAAAAAGAACAGAAACAATATGAGGTCGCAAACCGGCAGAGTGGAACCATTGTAAGGTGAGCTGAGGTTGGCAGCAAATGCCATTATAGAGAGACATAGGTAAGTAAACATAGAGCCCACTTGCAATGACGGGTGAAGAGTCCGCAAGGTATGTTCGTAAGGATATCTGAGGTGGTCAAAGCCTAGGCAAGTGGCCGCTCTATAAATACAAGCAGCCACACTTCAAGATCTTGTTGAAGGAGCATGGTTACTAGTTAGAGTTGCAAGAAGGCGTTGCCTCCCAACCGTGTGCTCCTGTGTGAGAAGCTTCGATGGCATGCTGGAAACAGTAGAGGATGGAGGCTAGATGCTAAGGAATCAGGGTTGTTGTAGCCAGTCATGATGATGGGCTTCACGGGCTTGCTCTTATATAGCCACCAAGGGGTGGGGTGGGAGGATGGGGGAGGGAGTGGGAATGGGGGAGGTGGGGGGGTGGGAAAATGGGAGTTGGAGTGGGAGAGGGAGTGGGAGGATGGGAGTGGGAGGGGTGAGGTGGGAGGATAAGGGTGGGAGAATGGGAGTGGGAGTGGGAATGGGAGTGGGAATGGGGGGGGGCGGGGTGGGGGTGGGAGGATGGGAGTGGGAGTGAGAGGTGGAGGTGGGAGGATGGGAGTGGGTGGGAGAATGGGAGTGGGAGTGGGAGTGGGAGAGGGAGTGGGAATGGGGGAGGTGGGGGTGGGGTGAGGGTGGCAGTGGGAGGGGTGGGGTGGGAGGATGGGAGTGGGAGAGGGAGTGGGAATGGGGAAGATGGAAGAATGGGCGTGGGTGTGGGAGTGGGAATGGGGGAGGTGGGGTGGGAGGATGGGGGTGGGAGTGGGAATGGGGTGGGAGGATGGGAGTGGGTGGGAGAGAGAGAGAAGATAATCTAATAGAGAGGCGAATGGGAGAGGAGATAATGATATAGAAGGACCAATGAGAGAGCACTTAAAACCCTAGTTTTTCTTATATATACTCTCCTTCTCTCATTGTTTCTCTCATTTCAACAAGGAAGAGCAAGAGGAGAAGCAAAAAGAGGAGGAAGAGCAAAAGCAAGCACAAGCATAGATCTCAACTTTTTTCCAGGTACTTTTTTTAAAATTTGTATTCTTTGAAATTTTATTATAGAGAGAGAACTTAGAGAGAGAAAAGTGAAGGAAAGACTTTTAGAGAGAGATTATAAGAGAGAGAGAGAGTCTTGCTGCCTCGGCAACAAAAGAGAGAGAGAGAGAGAAAGAGAGAGGAAGAGAGAGGAGAGACTTTTAGAGAGAGAGAGAAAGAGAGAGGAGAGACGTTTAGAGAGAGAGGGTGAGAGGTAAAAGAGAGAGAGAGGGGGGAGAGAGAGAGAGTGGGGAGAGAGAGAGAGAGAGAGGGGGGGAGGCCGCTGCGGCGGCAGTGCGAGAGAGAGGGGGAAGGGAGAGAGGGGGGGCGAGAGAGAGAGAGGGGGGAGAGAGAAAGGGGGGGAGAGAGAGAAGGGGGGGCCGCTACCGCGGCAGCGGGAGAGAGAGGGGGGGAGAGAGAGAGAGGGGGGGAGAGAAGGGGGGGGAGAGAGGGGAGAGAGGGGGAGGCCGCTGCCGCGGCAACGAAGAGAGGAGGGGAGAGAGAGGGGGGGCGGCAGCGCGAGGGGGGGAGAGAGAGAGAGAGGGGGGGAGAGAAGGGGGGGGAAGAGAGGGGGGAGGCCGCTGCCCGCGGCAACACGAGAGAGGAGGGGGGAGAGAGAGAGAGGGGGGAGGCCGCTGCCGCAGCAGCGGAGAGAGGGGAGAGAGAGGAAGGGGAGGGGAGGGGAGGGGAGAGAGAGAGAGGGGGGGCCGTTGCCATAGCAGCGAGAGAGAGAGGGGGGAGAGAGAGAGAGAGGGGGGGAGGCCGCTGCCGCGGCAACGAGAGAGAGGGGGGAGGGGGCAGCACGAGAGAGAGGGGGGGTAGCGCGAGAGAGAGGGGGGAGAGAGGGAGGGAACGGGGGCGGGAGGCCACTACCGCGACAGCGAGAGAGAGGGGGGGAGAGAAAGAGGGGGGGCGTGACAGCGAGAGAGAGGGGGGGGCCGCTGCCGCGGCAGCGAGAGAGAAGGGGGGCGCGGCAGCGAGAGAGAGGGGGAGAGAGAGAGAGAGGGGGGGCCGCTGCCGCGGCAGCGAGAGAGAAGGGGGGGTGCGGCAGCGAGAGAGAGGGGGGAGAGAGAGAGAAGGGGGGCCGCTACCGCGGCAGCGAGAGAGAAGGAGGGGGGGAGAGAGAGAAGGGGGGCCGCTACCACGGCAGTGAGAGAGAAAGGGGAGGGGGCAGCGCGAGAGAGAGGGGGGGAGAGAGAGAGGGGGGAGAGAGAGAGAGAGGGGGGGCCACTGTCATGGCAGCGAGAGAGAAGGGGGGAGAGAGAGAAGGGGGGGCACGGCAGCAAGAGAGAGGGGGGAGAGAGAGAGGGGGGGCCGCTGCCGCGGCAGTGAGAGAGAAGGGGGGGAGAGAGAGAAGGGGGGCCGCTGCCGCGGCAGCGAGAGATAAAGGGGAGGGGACAGCGCGAGAGAGAGGGGGGGGAGAGAGAGAGAGAGGGGGGGAGAGAGAGAGAGGGGGGCCGCTGTCGTGACAGCAAAAGAAGGGGGGAGAGAGAGAAGGGGGGGCGCGGCAGCGAGAGAGAGGGGGGAGAGAGAGAGAGGGAGGGCCGCTGCCACGGTAGCGAGAGAGAAGGGGGGGAGAGAGAGAAGGGGGGGCCGCTGCCGCGACAGTGAGAGAGAAAGGGGAGGGGGCAGCGTGAGAGAGAGGGGGGAGAGAGAGAGAGGGGGGGAGAGAGAGAGAGGGGGGCCGCTACCGCGACAACGAGAGAGAAGGGGGGGGAGAGAGAGAAGGGGGGGCGTGGCAGCGAGAGTGAGGGGGGGAGAGAGAGAGAGGGGGGGGCCACTGCCACGGCAGCGAGAGAGAAGGGGGGGGAGAGAGAGAAGGGGGGGCCACTACCTCGACAGCGAGAGAGAAAGGGGAGGGGCCAGCGCGAGAGAGAGGGGGGGAGAGAGAGAGAGAGAGAGAGGGGGGGCCACTGCCGCGGCAGCGAGAGAGAAGGGGGGGCGCGGCAGCGAGAGAGAGGGGGGGAGAGAGAGAGAGGGGGGCCGCTACCGCGGCAGCGAGAGAGAAGGGGGGGAGAGAGAGAAGGGGGGGCGCGGCAACGAGAGAGAGGGGAGGGGAGAGAGAGAGAGGGGGGGCCGCTGCCGCAGTAGCAAGAGAGAAGGGGGGGCTGCTGCCGCGACAGCGAGAGAGAAAGGGGAGGGGGCAGCACGACAGAGAGGGGGGGAAGAGAGAGGGGAGAGCGAGAGGGAGGGGAGGGGAGGCCACTACTAGAGTGAGAGAGAGAGGGAGACAAGAAAAAGAGAGAAGCGTACTAGCATGAGAGAGAGAAGAAGAAGAGAGCAGATGAGAGAGATGGACAAGAGATGAAAATTTAGAGAGGGAGGACACAAGAGAAAGTACGATCGAGATAGAAAATCTTACCAATGAAGAGGAGAAATGAGTGGGCGACGATCAAGAAGAGATAAAGGAGAGATGTTTTGATGGAAGAATTTGGGAGCTACGATCAATGAGGCATATTAGAGGAGATTGGTGTGTGATTTAGTCGAAACTTAAACAAACAAAACTATAAACCTTGGTGTTTGATGAAAATTTAGAGAGGGAGGGCACAAGAGAAAGTACAATCGAGATAGAAAATCTTACCAATGAGGAGGAAAAATGAGTGGGCGACGATCAAGAAGAGATAAAACAGAGATGTTTTGATGGAAGAATTTGGGAGCTACGATCAATGAGGCATATTAGAGGAGATTAGTGTGTGATTTAGTCGAAACTTAAACAAACAAAACTATAAACCTTGGTGTTTGAAAAGACAAACGCGTGGAAACTTGAAAAGTGTGAAAAGACAAATGTATGCGAAAAGGAAAACTTGTGGAAACTTGAATTTTAAATTTTCCTTTGCTTTTGAATTTAAAATGAGTTTCACTTCCATTTTCAATTTACTAGTTTAATTTAAACTATAATGCATTTTGTTTTGGAATATAGAAAGTATAATTTTAATTTTATTACATTTTAAATTGAAATTTTAAAAGTAGTTTAACTTACATTCGTTATTATTACTTTAATTTATTTATTTTTAGGGAGAATTAATATATTCTTTTAGGTAAATATTAACTTTTTAATTTTAAGTCTTATTTTCTTTATTTTACGTTATTTTTTCATAAACTTTAAGTTAAATTTAATTTATTTATATTTCAAATTTTGTGATTTCAAAATTTTAAGTCTTATTTTCTTAATTTTACTTTATTTTTTCATAAACTTTAAGTTAAATTGAATTTATTTATATTTCAAATTTTGTGATTTCAAACTAATAAGAATTTACTTTGTAAAAGTTTAAACTTCTTATGATTGTGAATTAAGTTAAATTAATTTGAATTAAAAAAGAGTTTGGGGGTTTGGGTTTAAGGTTTGGGGATGAGGGTTTGAGGTTTCGGAGTCAGGGCTTAGGGTTTGGGGTTAGGGATTAGGGGTTTACGGTTTAGGTTTTGGGTTTGGGTTAGTGTTTAGGGCGTTAGTATTTGGGGGTTAGCGTTTAGGGTTTAGGATTTAGGTTTTGGGATTCAGGGTTTAGGGATTAGGGTTTAGGGTTTGGGAGTTAAGGTTTAGGGTTTGGGGGTTTGGGTTTAGGGTTTAGGGTTTTGAGGTTTGGGTTAAGGGTTTAGGGTTTAGGGTTTAGGGTTTTGAGTTTGGGTTTAGGGTTTTGGGTTTTGGGGTTAGGTTTTAGGGCTTTAAGGTTTGGGAGTTTAGGGTTTAGGGTTTTTGGATTTGGGTTTAGGGTTTAGCGTTTGGAGTCAAGTTAAATTTATAGTTTTTTATTATTTAAATTCAAATTTATTAAGATTTTAACTTCTTATTAATGTGAATGTTCAATTCTTATGAGTTGTAAGTAAATTAGTTTTTGAAAATATAAATTTTATCTTTTTTAAACTCACAACCTTAGTGTATTAAAAAGAATAATGGAAAATAGATTATTTTTTGCTTTTAATTCGCTACCTAAGGATATTAAAAAGAACAATGGAAAAGAAATTATTTGTTGCTTTTCTTCGCTTTGATGGTTGGTGTAGTCTAGATTAGCATAGATTAGTTTGTCCTTAGAGGAGAGAACTCCAAAAAAACTAATCAAAGCCATGCTCAAAATTTTCCAACTAGTTCCTAATCGGAGTCAGTCCATTCGTTCACATTCGGTTTCACAGTCACAATAACCCTACCATTTAAGCAACGATTAAGGTTTTTAAACTTTCAAGATGATTGAAAGTTGTATCAGTGGACATGACAGATTACAGTTGAATCAGTTAAGGGACTAGACATAGCAGATTATATTTGTACCAGTTGTGGGAGTTGACAGAGCATTTTACACTTATATCAGTTGCGGGAGTTGACAGAGCATTTTGCACTTATATCTGACAGACTTCAAATTTGTATTCAGAGATCATTGTAAATCCTTATTTTTTTTCACATTTATGCTCTAAGCCTTGTAAAGCCTTTTAGGCTATTCCCAAAGCATGAAATTGACACTTATATGATTGGGAAGAATAAAAACTTGAGGTGTATTAATGGAACTCATTGTACTTTTGATTTTTCAAAGTAATTGTAGTTTGTCAAAGTACCTAAAATTTGTGTTGTGCTTGAATATAGGATGGATCTTGAGGCTACAGCATTTGTCAATGGTATGACACTGAAATACAATGGAAGAATTTATGCCCCAAAGGACTTCACAAACTGGACCGTTGTTGACACAACAAAGAAAGCATGGTTCTTGGTCTTAAGTAAAGGAAATCTCATTCTAGTGATGACAAAGAGAGAGTTGGAGAAAGATGAGTGGGCATCAAATGTATCTTTCTCAAAGAGCAATTTGATTCAAGGGGGCACCTTAGTAGGAATAAAAATTGAAAAAGATAGCAGTACAATGATGATTTACACAAAGTCAAGAATGAGCAACAGATCGTTTCTTCTTTCTAAGAAAGATGCAATGCACTTTGTGATGCCGCCACCAAAAGCACCTAGATTTCCTAAATTGGTTCCTGCATTGGAGATCCTTCAACATGTGTGGGAGGAATTTCCCATTGAGGAAGCAAGAAAAATGCAGTCAAAGATTATCCTTGAATACTTTCAGGGTGTCATTGAACAAGGTTCAACTTCATTGGAGGGACCTAAGGTGCAAGAATCCACACATGAGAAAGGAAGTGATGAGACACGCCATGTAGACCTGGTTCATGGTAATACAAATGAGAGAGGAACTGGAGTGGATGAGACAGAACACATTGTAGCAATGGATGAGGGTCTTGTACACGTGGATGCTTACAAGGGATCTACATCTAAGACAGGAATTGAATTGGTGGAGACAGGACATGCACATGCATCTCAGACAGAAATTGAATTGAGTGAGACACGACATGCATTAGATAAGACAGGACATGCACACACATCTCTTGTTCATGGTATTACTCACTTAGATGGTGTAACTCATGAAGTTGATGGAATAACAGAACAAGTGAAGCCCTTAAGTATACCTGAAGTTGAGGCAATAGAAGAAGAAGTAGGGTGATCTAAAGCGGTTCACATAGAGCCCCTAAAAAATAAACCTCGACGTCAAATGCAAAAGGCAAGTACTTCACAAGCTACAGTTCTAAGTCCTATAACTGGAAAAAGAGGTCATTCATATACAAAGAAAGGGTAAAGAAGAGAAGAGGAAGAACATAAAGAGGATGCAGAGGGTCTTGAAATGAAGTCAGATCTAGAAGCAGAAATGTTATCAATGAAGAACCTAAATCTTCGCTTGAATGAGGCTGTGACAGATGAGGATCCAGGATATATATGGGGCCAGAAGACTCAAGTTATACATGCTTCAATAGTGGTCAAAGCAAGTGTCTTCACCAACAGCAGGACCTTAGATACAGTCTATGCTGAAAAGATTTTTCAGGCTTTGATTGATGGAAAAAAACCATTTGTTTCTAATTTGGTACTCCGTCCAAGAACATTTTGGCCAGTCATGGGAGATTATAGTCAATCCATCAATTTCTCTCAGCCTATAGATTTTGAGATGCAATTCACTAAGTTCCTCGGAAAACAAGTTCCCTCACTTCAAGAAGGACAGAGTTCAGTGAATGATCCAGAACGACATATAAGGGATGCCAAGAGAAATTTCTTAGCTCATTGTACATTTGAGGCAATAGATGGTCAGCACTATGCCTATGCTTGTAATGAGCGCTCTATATATGCATACAAGAAAGGAGAAATTACTTATCAAACCTTCGCGAGTGTGCCTCAATTTCACTACTATTCTGCATGCATTTGTATCTTCAAGAACGAGAAAAAATATTTGATTGAGTCGGAAAGACTTAATCATGACATTTATGCACTACAAAAAATCACCTCCACTTCAGAGATGTTGCTCAAAGCTAGGACCATATGGAAAACTTTTAATTCTCCTTTGACCACTCTCAAAAGAACTGCAACTAAAGTGGAAGCGGATAATCTTGTTGACTTCTACACATGCTTGAGTGCCATTGTACCAAGGGGAAAGCAAGAAAGAGCAGAGGTGATTACAAGCTTTAAGACAGTAAGGGATAGGTATCAAGACTACACAAGCATACTTTTTCGTAGTGATGAAGTTTTTCATCAGATCAAAGACGTGTGTCTTGCATGTGAGAAGTGATGAAGTTTTTCATCAGATCAAAGACGTGTGTCTTGCATGTGAGAAAGGAGATGTCACATATGAGGCTCCATCATTGATTAAAGAGAAGGCAAAGAAGATTGAGAAAAAAGAGATGACAGCTCGGATGTGGAGGCCTTTAAGAAACTTACCAGAAAAATACGCAAGTCTTGCTGCAGAGAAATTAATGTCCAAAGAATGGTTTTTTGGCAAAAAGGATAAAGATCATTGCATGGAAGATTGCATCATCCAACAAGTCAAGCGTGATGCAGTAAAGAGTGCAATTGAATATTTATTGGCAAAAAAAAATATTCCAATTAGCCAATGTAAAATTGATCATAACATTGTGAGGCAGATGGCATCAGCTTTACCGTCAGCTAAACAGAAGGCTTGGGCGCATAAATGGGTGAAGGTAGAAGATGATGGATCTGAAATTACTCCTTCTATGACAAGTGACATTCCGGAAAATGTGTATGCATATGCACAAAAAGTCATCAATAAGCACACTCTCAGAAAAGAAAAAACTTTGAACAAGGGCTTTTTTTTCATATATGAAATCATTTCAGAGTCTGGAAAGAGTGTTGAGTGCAAGGGAGTTTCATTGAATGATTTTTTGTCTGACGACACTGCTTGGGAGAGACCTCAACTTTTCTTTGTCTATGAAATATCACCGGATGACATTCATCAACTCCTTGACAGAATATTACATACCACCATTGGTAGAGTGGGACAATGTAACATAGTCATATTTCCTGATAAAGATGACAAGAAACAAATGTCTGCTACCCTAGAAAAACAATATGGCAATGAGCTTAAGATTTACAATGGTATATACTCAAGAAAAAGGGACAAGAGAGAATGCGGTCTCAAGATACAGAGTCTTGAAACCTTTTTCTTGTGCATGAAGAGCCCTTACAATGATCACTCCTTACAAAATAATATAAGAGGGAATGCAAAGAGATTGCAACTACTACAGGAAGAGCATGAAGCTCCAAGTCCCCTCCATCGCAACGCAAATCACTATGAAAGGCTAGCAAAAAGTGCTGATCTTTTAATTAGTATGATGGAATTTTTGCTACCGTCCGGATGGGAAGTCACATTGTGTCGAATGGGACATTTGTTTGAAGCTCTTATAAAAAAAGGACACAATGTAAATATTATTGAGAGCCCTGCTTGCTTGGAATACCTTGATACCGTGGCTTCTCTCACAATAAAGTTTGATAAGAAAGGTCCGATCTCACATGAAGAGGATGCTGACATAGAGATGGTCATGTATGATGAGAGCAAGAAAGATGATGAAAATGATGAAAGCTCTGGATATGATAGTGAGGACACCAGCAATAGTAAGGAAGCAGAAGAAGATGGATATGACACTGACCTTGCCTCTGAAGGTTACATAAAAAGACCATGAAGATATGTAGAGGTATGAAAACTTATGTTTAATTTTCTTTATTCATTTAAAGGTCTTTTTAAATTTATAATTAATTTAAAATTTTGAATCTCATAATTATTTTATCCTTTTATAGGAGAAGGGAAAGGAGGAGGATGAGAAGGACATAGCTGGAGTAGAGAATATAGAAAGCTCATCTCAAGAAAGCAAAGCTGCTCTGGCTATCCATCGGATGACTCTAGAAAATAATCATACCTTGCAGCAAATGGAGAAGTCATTTCAAGTTAGGTTTCAAGTTCGAGAACAACCTCTTACTTTTCTATTCGATGAAGAGGACATTTCAATCCTTATAAACTTCAAGAAAGAGGTTAATGACAAGGTCATAATAGCCATCCTCAGGTTTGACACAAACTTTTTATTGACTTTATGCTTTTGTATTTCCATTGGATCAAATGAACTAATATTCTTTTCTTTTTATTGCAGTATGGTTTTACAATAGCTTCCCCTATATATACAGAGATGTGCATATATGGTCGATCCTCTTGTTCCTAGTGTACTTAGCAATAAGCAGAAGACCATAGATGATGTTTTTAAGTGGTTGCAACCTATTGATTTGAGTGCGGCATGAGTTATCTTTACTGCATATCACGAGGAGTGAGTATCAATCCCTACCTAGCTTATCTCTTACATTGTGGAGGATTATATCAAATAATAATTATTCTTAATTGATAATGCAGCTTGCATTGGAGCTTGGTAATTGTGGACATCTTAGCCAAGCAATGTTTCTTTGTCAATTCAATAGCATCTATCCATGGCAGTGTGTCAGAGTAAGTATAACCTACTTGTGTCATAATTATGTCAATGAGATGCATCCTATGCAATGCGCACATTCATTTATGTTTTCTATTTTGATGTGTAGATCGGCTCGAAAGTTGGTAGGTGCTATAGATGCACTTATGCAAATGGAAGGTGACTTAGAAGATCAAATAGAGTATGTAACATGCCCTGCAGTGAAGCAGAATGATGACCATAGTTGTGGGTGGAGAGTCGGATATAACTGCTTTTTGCTCCTTGCTCAAATTTTTAATTTGAGCGGCAGTGAAACCTCATTGTCGACATATACAAACTTGCATCTATATGCATTTATGTCATCTATCATTAAGGCATTTATTGATAATGTGGTGGAGCATCCAGAGGAAACATTGGTTTGCTACACCCATAAGTTGTCCTAATGTAACCACTGTATTGGACGAAATGGGGAGCTCTTTTGAGGTTAGGGTTATCATTAGCAAGCAACCTCGTGTTTTGACTTTTGGTAGTGAGGAAGTTACAATCCTCTCCGACCCTTTGAAAGAGGCTAATGACAAAGTCATGATGGCCATCCTCAGGTTTGATATGAACATCTCTTGGCTTGATACTTCAATCATTCGATTCAATCTGCTTCTAACATTTGTTTATTTATTGCTGCAGTACGGTTATATCTCACTTTCCTAGATCAGTATAGAATCGCGTATGTATGCTCGATTCTCTTCTTTCAGCTGTACTTAGTGATACCAAGAAGACAGTAGATGATGTTTGTTCAATGCTACAACCTTTAGACTTGGATGGCATGCTAGTTGTCTTTATGCCATATTATGAGAAGTAAGTATCGTCTCAATCTTTCTTTTACTCTCTTATTTGTAATATTGTGTCAATTAATACTTAATATTATGATAAATCTTATCGCTCTTTATTGGTGATGTAGTTCACATTGGTGGAGCCTGATAGTATGGGATCTTGATGACAACCATTGTTGGTTTGTCAACTCATTTACAGGCTTTCACGAGGTGTTCAGGTAAGTGTTCTTTTATCATATCATTATGAACATGCATCTTACTATTTACTACACAAATTCACTTTGTCATATGTCATGATGGACAGGTCTGCAAACAAGTTAGTTTCTGCGATTATGAAAATCAGGAAGCATCAAGACCAACCAAATTTCTAGACACGCCTCTCAGTGGAGCAGAAAGACATGTTTAGTAGTGGGTGGAGAATTGCCTACAACTTCATGTTGTTCCTCAATAAAATTTTTGAACATGTCTCCATAGAAGCATATACAAAGCTCGAGCGACAAGATTTTATGGCTAAGACTGTTCACTACCTAATTGCTACCATTGGGAAACAACATGATGGACTCAATGAAGAACCTGAGGGAGCCAAAGAAAAACAAGAGACAATTCAGTCTCCTTCTATATCACAGCCTCAAGTAGAAGCATTACAGTCTCCACTTGAATTAGAGACTCAATGCATTCTTCCTACACAAGAAGTAGAGACTCAATGTGCATCTACAACATCACATCTTGCAAAGGAGGAAGAGATTAAGTCTATCCCGATTGCACCAGAAGTAGAATCTCAATGTATACCGCCCACACAAGAAGTAGAGACTCAATGTACTCTTAGAGAATCATAGCCTCAAGACGAGCAAGCCATTAACAGCATCAAAGAATGGATTGCCGAGAACCAAGGAAAGAGAGAGGAGAGAAAGCAAAATCCAGCTTCATTAACCCAGTACGAGAAGGATGACTTTGCTTGTCAGAAGGGCTTAGAGAAGGAAGAGAAAAGAAAAATAAGTATGGCTACTACTGAAATAGATAAATTGCAGTCATATAGGAGAGAGCTGATAGACTTTCAAAGTGAGATATCTTCACGTGTGGCTCGTTATGGAAGATTTAGCCCACAGGAAGCACAAGCCATTCGGAATAAACAAAGTGTTATGCAGGAGAAAATTCATCAATCCTTACTTCTCTTCTATAATTTTAACTACATCGATGAGGATGAGATGAGCTCAGCTCTTGAATGGGTTGAATTTAGGCTAAAGACTTGAAAATAGAAAATTCATCAAATTTAATGGCTGTAGTTTTGAAAATAAATTTGCCTTCCAATGAGAGTCTTATTGTAACTTTTGGTGTAATTTGCCTTTTAATGAGAGTCTTATTGTAACTTTTGGTGTTTACAACACCTAAATTATAAATATTGTGAGAGTTTGCTACTTCCACTTGTAACTTTTGAAAGTGTTTCCTAAACACTATTATAAATATGAAGAGAGTTTACAATTACTGAACCACTCTTTTTTTTGTAAACCACTCTTTTTTGTTTAACTTATCTCAGGCTTAACTTTTGAAGGTGTTTATTAACACCATTAAATATTAAGAGAGTTTACAACAACCGAATCTTATTTTTTCATGTAACTTATCTAGGCTGCGTTAAATTTTATAATTTTAGTTTCATGTCCTTAAAAAATATATATAAAAATGCTTGTTTTTATGTTTTTATATGTGCTTTGAAGATTGGGTTTTTCTTAAATTTTATCTGAAAACTAGTCCAAAAGTATATGTAAAAATGAATTTGTACATTGACAAGTCCAAAATTAATGAAATAAGTGTTTAGGTTGTCTTTTCTCTGTAGGCATGCAATTTGACAAACTGTTGGTGCACTTAGTTTGGGTCGGCATGGGCGACAAGGACCAAATCTTGAAGAATGCTCTGAGCTAAAGGTGCACCCCAAGGGGTAAAAGCTTTAGTTCAAAGGGTTTTACAAATGGCGCACAGGATGAAGAGAACTGAGCTTAGCAAATTCTAAAGAGGAAGGAAGAGAGAGCTTCAAAATGGAGGTGATGGAGAATATGATGAGGTGGCACTACCAAAGTGGATTCTCTAGAGCCTACCAGCTCTGATACCAAATGAAGAAGTGTGAAGATAAAAGAGATGCATGATGACACAAAGAGAGAGCTCAAGTGAGGCAAAATCAAAGTGTATTGAGATGAAGGAAGATCCTCCATTATATAGAGTGAGAGGAAGGTGTAGGCACCTCCCCTACATCAGTGGCAATCATCCCCTACATCATCGGAACTGGCTAAATCAAAGGAACCTCCCATGTGGGGGCCTTTGTACTTACATCATCACTTATGTCATAGACTAGACACCTCATAGCACTAGGTGTGCTTCTATTACACACACACATATGTGACTCCCTTAGATGCACACATGCACCTTAGAGCAAGCCCTTGATCACACTTATCCCAGCACTAATACATAGTTTTTCTTGGATGGTTGCAGGTAACTCAACCCTGACCTTGGAACCTGGACTACCTGATGGATTCGATACCCTTTTCCAAGCTTGTGTTCCTATTTCAAACTAAATATTATTTGTGAATTCTCAGTTTTGTTAGAATTTTTGCAAAATCACAAATTTTTGCAAGTCCCAACTTAGATGTCGTAAATACTTTTGTACTTGTCTCATATATAAATTTTTATCCAAATGGTGGAATTAATTGTATGGCTCATTTATTGATGAGACTATTAAATCTAAACACACACTGATTTCCCAACTAGCCTTTGGTCGGGCTAGTGCCATATAGTTAATTCACATTGATTGAATAACTCTTTATTATGTATAGTTTGTAGTCATGTTATCATTGGATAATTTTTGGCTTGGGATAAATATTTTTCAATAGGTAATGTTTTGATTCCATTTAATTCGAGTACTAATTATTACTTTTTATGTGCAGAAACATGGGTACCACCCTACTATGGATCTGTGATACGCTTATACTAGTGACATCACTTTTTGACAGCTATCATAAGGATCCGTTTTTTCTCTACACACTACAAGGTGGAGAGTAAGTTCGAAATGGTGGGCTTACTCCCCACCATGTGGTCTAACCCTCTTGGTTGGGGAATCGACACACACACACATTTCTTATACTTTACAAACACACACATGCACACACACCCATACACACAAACTCCCTTTCTTTGGCAGAATTTGTACCCCTAAATTATTGGTCCTCATGCCCCTGCCCTCACACACACACACACAAACACATCAATTTTGCTAAAATATTGTAGCTCTCTCTCTCTCTCTCTCTCGCTCTCTCTCACAAACACACACACACACACACACACACACGCACGCACATTTATCCTTTTATTAAAGCATATACCTTTTTAAAAAAGAAAATCTATTTGATTTTGCGAAGCTAGATATCTGTAATGTCCATGTAAGAATTAGATGCTAGAAGTCTAATAGAATTTTGAAAGGTTTTGCACTTCGAGAAGAGCTGTGTGTGTTTGTGAAAGTCAATGGATTGGGACATGGTCCCACCTAGCTAGGAGGAGAGGAAACTTCTAAAACTCTGACCTTATTCTCAAAAGAGAGAGTTCCCTCTTTATATTTCTAGCATTAGGACAAGCTTTGGTTCTCATTTTCTCAATTATGTCAAATTGCTTTCCTTATCCCTAACCTTCCACTACACATACTCTTTTTTTAATGAACCAACCTCCAAACTCTTTCCTTACAACTACCCTTCCTTACCCTAACTATTAGGTACCGTAATACATTTTAATAAATATACCCCTCGCTTATTTATTATTTACCCCTTTCCTAATTATTGATTGACACTATACATATGTAATTCCCTGGTTAATGCTCTCAAGATTAGTAGTTTACTTAGAAGATTTTATTTCCTTCTCTTTCTTTGCAACCCCCCTTGCACCTTTTGTTTGGGATTCCCTAATACTTATAGTAAGCTAATAATTTATAGGCACATTTAGAGCACTTTTATTGACACACTTAATTAAATGCATGCCTAAGCTTTTTTATTAGACCCTAATTGCAAGCCTAATCTATTGTACTATACCCTAATTGTTTGCTAAACCACTTGACCATGTCTACTTAGCAATGATCTACCTTTAGCCCCTAAGCTATTTTCACTGCCAACATTGTGTTCTTGCACCACCCACATTCATGGCAGTTTATCTGCCTTCTCTCACCAAGTTATCTCTACAAAGCTCTCCCATTAGATTCCAAGCCTCCCTTATACTTGTTGTCCCTTACCTGCGCCCTTGACCACGTTGTCATGTTCTTCCTCTCCATGTCCTTTTTCTACTCTACTTTGCTTTTGCAAGTTTCCCACTTTCAACTTTGTCTTCTTCTCCATAACTACTTCTCTCCAAGTTCGCATTCCGTGCGACCGCATTTAGATGGTCTTGCCCTTGGAATCTTCTCAGGTCTCAGTTTTCTTTTCTACCATCACAAGCCTCTTACAAACTCTTCTTCGGTCACGGTGTTCCTTGTGCATGGCACTTTGTCTTTGATTCATGCATGGAACTTCTCTTATGTTCTGATGATTTTAGGTTGCAGGCTACGGCCCTTATTTTTGCATCTCTGCTATTGGCATTGTTGCCTTCTCAACTCCTTAACAATTCCCTTCCTCTATGGCACGCTTCTTCTCCCCTTCCTTGCTTCGAGACCTTCTTCTCCTCTCCTTCCTTCAAGTACTCTCGTGTGCCTCTGTCTTGTTAGAGTCTTCTTCACTGCTGTGTAGGCATTCACCTCCCCTATTTCCACACTCCATTGAGGACTCTTACTATAATCTTAATTTTATTCTCATTCATTGAGCGCACGTTCAGAAATTGTAATGCTTGTCGGGTTTTCAATTCCCGTGGTTGGAAAATTGCCTGCATGCATTTATAACTAGGCACGAGAACCTTTTTTGATCCTCTTAGCTAGGCTATTGACAAATGCTAGTTTATTTATTCTCAAGTCTACCTCTTCCAAGCTCTATTAACCCCCACAGGGCTTCGCACTTCATCGCTTTCCCTGTCTCTCAGGTTCCTCCCTTGGTTCACTTTGTTTCTTAGCTCCTCTCTCTTTCTGTTGGCACCTCGTGACCCTCTTCTACCGCTCCCTTCTTTGCTTTACCTACTAGTCAGCCATCTAGCTCAACTGTTCAGCTAGCCTGGTGTATCACTACTCCTTCAGCCCTTAGTACTATGCTATCACCTAGTCCTTCTACACAATCAAATTATTTTCTACGTAGGAACCCTTGCGTGTTTTTAGATTTTGTTTCTTTTTTGTCTTTTTTACATTTTCATTATTGTAAGACATCTTGCAAACCTTCTTACGGGTCACATATGGTTCTAGCTACAATAACTTGCCTTTTTTCTTGCCCTTAATTGTTAATCTAGAACATTATTTTAGGGTCCTCTAGCCAAATGTCTTTAATTAACTTAGTTATATATGTATATATATATATATACATACACACACACATATAGATATACATATATATATATATATATATATATATATATATATATACATACACATATACATATACATATATATATATATATATATATATATATATATACATATACATACACATACACATGCATATATATATATATATACACACATCTCGGGGGGGTCACTCATCATATGTAACCCTATCACATGAGTTCAACAAAATGATATTTTTTATTTCTAAAATTTATAGAAATAAATATACATAAGGGACTATTTAAAATAGTTTTGGAAAAAATTTATAGATTTGTATAGAAAAGGGCTACATTTTATTAATGAAAAATTTACACAGATAAGGGATTTTAGAAATATGCCTTGAACACACGTGGTATAGAGGGTTTATACATAGTGACCCCCCCGAGATATACATATACATATACATACATATATATATATATATATATATATGTATGTATGTATGTATGTATATGTCTATATATATATATATGTATATGTATATATATATATATATATAGACATATACATACATATACATATATATATATATATATAGACATATACATACATATATATATATATATATATAATCGCTTATATCATGTCCCCTTATCAATCTATTATCCCCTTTATTTTGATACTCGATTGACATGTATATATTAGGTTTATATGTTTATATAGCTATATTGTGTATTATTCTTTCATCCTCCGATTATATAAATATTAAATAATAGCACTTGGCTGTGGTTTAATCATTCACTTAATGGATCTTTTCAATATGAGATAACTTATATTTAATTTAATTAATCTAGCTTTATTTGTTTCTTCACATTTACTTAAAAACATGTTTTAAATGCTCTTTTTGATGGCTAATTTTTAAAGCTTTCCTTGGTTAAATTGTAGTTGTACAGGAAAAAGTTGCTTTCAAATGTATAAGTACTACACTACCTAACCCCCCTTATGGTTATTTTTTGTGGTATTACATGTGGTGTTACCATTATGTGGTCTTACCATTTTTTATGGTCTTACATGTGCTTTCAATTCTTGTGGTCTTACTATTATTGGACTTTGCATATGCAGGGTGTGAATTAGCCCCCTTTGATGGAGCTTAATTGTTAATCATAGTAACGGTGTAAATGAGGACCCCTCTACACTTATAGAACAATAGTTCTATCTCTTTAACCTTTAATTGCCAGTGAAGGTCATAGTTGCTATCCATTCTCTAGTTAGTTTTTTTTTTTTCATAAAGGGTTATTAAGTTCCCTTTTGGTTATTTTTTATCACTAGGATTGTCACTTCCTCTTCTCTTTCACACTTCTTTTTTAAATAGCGACTTTCCTATTGCTTTCAAGTGTATTTTAATATCTATAAATTACCTTTCATGGGAGTGGACTACCCCCCATCTTGATTTCATTGGCCCTTAGGCTCCTTTTAGGGTTTTGAATTAAAGGGAAAATTTTGCTCTAACTAAGCTTTTAATTTTTTCTAAGCATATTAACCCTGTAATTGATTATTTAAAGTTTGTGACACTGATTGTACATATAATATGGTATTTGTAAAAAATTGATATCTATGAATCTAGATGGATGTCTTTGTTCCTAGATAAAGCAATAACATGACAGGGAATACAAACATTACCTGTCTACCCAATTGAAACTATGATGTTCTAACACATAGTTTGCCTTGGATGATGGTAGGTAATTGCAGGACCCTGACCTTGGAACCTGGACTACTTGATGGATTCCACACCCTTTTCCAAGCTTGTGTTACTACTTCAAACTCAATATTATTTATAAGTTCTAAATTTTGTTCGAATCTTTGCAAACTCTCAAATTTTTGCAAGTCCCAACTTAGATGTCGGAAATATTTTTATACTTGTCTCATATATAACTTTTTATTTAAATGGTAAAATTAATTGTATGGCTCATTTATTGATGGGACTATTAAATCTAAACACAGACACTGATTTCCCAACTAGCGTTAGGTCGGGCTAGTGCCATATAGTTAATTCACATTGATTGGATAACTCTTTATTATGTACAGTTTGTAGTCATGTTATCATTGGATAATTTTTGACTTGGGATAAATATTTTTCAATAGGTCATGTTTTGATTCCATTTAATTTGAGTACTAATTATTACTTTTTATGTGCAAAAACATGGGTACCACCCTACTATAGAATTGTGATACGCTTATACTAGTGACATAACTTTTTAACACTTATTATAAGTATCCATTTTTTCTCTACACACTACAAGGTGGGTAGCCTATTAGGGAAGAAGGAATCTCATTTTGGGGCCCTCTAAGAAATTCACTATTTACCTATTTTTGTTGCACTCAAAATATGGGAATTGCCATAAAATACGGATACTTACTACAAAAATGTCAGTCTAGTACTCTGACTTCACATTAAATGCATATATAAGCTCCTTGATTTTTTGTGCAGTATTTGATGATTCTGAGATCACTAGCACGTTCAGAGCAGGCCAAAACCCCCAAATCAACCCTAGAGACATCGAAAATCGATGCCCAGAGACCCGAAAAAGGGTGAAGAGGCCTACAATGGGAGATTTGCACGAAAATGTGACTTATCCATATGGCACAATGTCGGAAAGGAGGATTTGCACAAAAACGTGATTTGGCTAGCTGGCATTTTGTGCAATTTGGCTAGCTGGCAGAATGCCAGCTAGCCAAATCGCATTTTCGTGCAAATCTCCCATTCCAAGCATCTTTGCCCTTTTTCGGGCCTCCGAGCATCGATTTTTGGTGCCTCTAGGGTCAATTTGGGAGTTTTGTCCCAGTCCAGACGCGCTAGCAATGTCAGAATCATAAAATTCTTCGCAAAAAAGCATCTTTTGAAGATCACGCATGTTAAACATAATAAAAGAAAAAGATTTTCAATATGACTTATTTTATGTTTTTATATAGTTTTTGGTATTTTTCCCACGTTACGCTGGCCCTCTTCTGATTGGTTGAGAGCCTATTTTTTAAACCCTAAAAGGCCCCAAAATGAGCTCGCTTTTCTCCTAATTAGTAACTTCCACATGGTGGGCTCACTCCCCACCATGTGGTCTTACTCTCTGGGTTAGGGGTGGGCCACACACACACACACACACATGCACACACACCTATACACACAAACTCCCTTTCTTTGGTAGAATTTGTACCCCTAAATTATTGGTCCTCACGCCCTTGCCCTCACACACACATAAACAAATTAATTTTGCTTAAATATTATAGCTCACTCTCTCTCTTTCATGCACACACACATACTCACACACTTTTATCCTTTTATTAAAGCATCTACCTTTTTTAAAAAGAAAATCTATTTGCTTTTGCGAAGCCTAGATATCCGTAACGTCCACTTAAGAATTAGATGCTCGAAGTCTAATAGAATGTTGAAAGCTTTTGCACTTTCGAGAAGAGTTGTGTGTGTCCATGAAAGTCAGTGGATTACCTGGCTAGGAGGAGAGGAAACTTCTGAAACTCTGACCTTATTCTCAAAAGAGATAGTTCCCTCTTTATATTTCTAGCATTAGGATGTCAAGGTTTGGTTCTCATTTTCTCAATTATGTCAAATTGCTTTCCTTATCCCTAACTATCCAGTACTATGATACACTCTTGCCGTATCTCTAACTTAGCAACACTCTAGAGCGAGATCAAACCCCCCTAACCCTCCTTTTTTTATATTGACTTTTTATATATCTTTTAGTTAATATACCCCATGCTTATTTATTATCTACCCCTTTCCTAGATATTGATTAACACTATACACATGTAATTCCCTGGTTAATGCTCTCAAGATTAGTAGTTTAGTTAGAATATTTTATTTCCTTGTCTTTCTTTGCAAGCCTCCTCGCTCCTTTTGTTTGGGATTCCCTTATAATTATAGTAAGCTAATAATTCATAGGCACATTTATTGATAAACTTAATTAAATGCATGCCTAAGCTTTTTTACTTGACCCTAATTACAAGCCTAAGCTATTGTACTAGACCCTATTTGTTTGCTGAACCACCGACCACGACCATGTAGTGGTGTGTGCCTCTACTTAGTAATGATCTACCTTTAGCCCCTAAGCTATTTTCACCGCCAGCATTGTGTTCTTGCACCGCCCACGTTTCTCCACCCCCTTATCCTGCCTTCTCTCACGAAGTCGTCTCTACAAAGCTCTCCTATTGGATTCCAAGCCTCCCTTATACTTGCTATCCCTTACCTGCGCCCTTGACCGTGCTGCCATTTTCTTCCTCTCCATGGCCTTTTTCTCCTCTACTTTGCTTTTGCGAGTTTTTGAGTTTCAGCTTCGGCTTCTTCTCCATAACTACTTCTCTCCAGGTTCGCATTCTGTGTGACCTCATTTAGATGGTCTAGCCCTTGGACTCTTCTCAGGTCTCAATTTTCTTTTCTACCATCGCAGGCCTCCTACAAACTCTTCTCTGCTCACGGTGTTCCTCGTGCATGACACTTTGTCATTGATTCATGCATGGCACTTATCTTACGTTGTGATGATTTTATGTTGCTGGCTACGGCCCTTTTTTTTCATCTCTGCTCTTGGCGTTGTTGCCTTATTAGCTCCTTAGCAAATCCCTTCCTCTACGGCGCGCTTCTTCTCCCCTTCCTTGCTTTGAGACCTTTTTCTCCTCTCCTTCCTTCAAGTACTCTCGTTTGCCTTTGCTCTCCTTCGGCACCTCTTGCCAGCCTCTGCTTCACTGCTGTGTAGGCATTCACCTCCCCTATTGCCACACTCTGCTGAGGACTCTTGCTCTAACCTTCATTTTATTCTCATTCATTGAAGATTGCATGCATGCATTTATAACTACGCACAAGAACCTTTTTTTATCCTCTTAGCTTAGGCTATTAAGAAATGCTAGTTTATTTATTCGCATGTCTACCTCTTCCAAGCTCTATTAACTCCCACAGGGCTTCATGATTTCGTGCTTTCCCTTTCTCTCAGGTTACTCCCTTGGTTCACTTTGTTTCTTAGCTCCTCTCTCTTTCTATTGGCACGTCGTGACTCCCTTCTACCACTCCCTTACTTAGCTTCTTTGCTTTGCCTACTAGTTAGCCCTACTAGCTCAAGTGTTCGGCTCACCTGGTGTCTCACTAATCCTACTTTAGCTTCAGTCCCTTAGGACTATGCTATGACCTAGTCCTTCTACAAGTCAAATTATTTTCTACATAGGAACCCTTGCGTGTTTTTAGATTTGCTTTCGGTTTTTTCTTTTTCACATTTTCATTATTGTAAGAGATCTTGCAAACCTACTCATGGGTCACGTATGGTTCTAGCTACAATAATTTGCCTTTTTTTTCCCCTTAATTTTTAATCTAGAACATTATTTTAGGTTCCTCTAGTCTAATGTCTTTAATGAACTTGGTTTTTTTTAATTTAAAGAATTGTCTCTATTTCTTTTTTATATTTTTTACAGTTATTTGACCTTATATCCATATATATATGCATATACATATATTGAAATGCACAAGATGTCAACTGGAAACTACTCTACCCCAAAAGTGGGCACAAGCTCTCTATTCATGCTTCGTCTTCCTATAAACGGTTGCAACTGTCAGTTTCCTCTACATTGCATGGCCACGTAGGACAACGACGCCACACCTCCCCCCTTTAAAAAGAGGCTACAAAAGGTTTTATTCTATTGACATGTGCACAAGTTACTCGCCCATTAAAAAGGTGTTGCATCTTGTATGTGTATGTCCTGATTTGTTTACGATTTTGTAAGGCCCAATCCAGGTGTGCATGAAACTTTCACACAGGCCCTTGCATCGCACTAGATAGTATACTGACACTAGATCACCATCTTGGTAGACTACATCTTCACATCCCTCATTGTAGTTTCTTTGTTGTCAGGTCTGTGCTACTTTTAGATTCTGTAGCAATGCTAATGTTAGGATTGGTTGGACCTTGCTAAGTTGATTGTACCAATCTATAGTATCTTTGAACCTTGGCACTTGGAGATCTGGTAGTTGTAGGGGCAATTGAGGGTTTCGTCCATAGAGATCTCTGAAAGGACTCATTCTGGTTGAAGCTTGGACTGTAGTTTGATAGGCATGAAGTACATAGGGGAGGATTTGATCCCAATTGTCATGATGTGGATTGATGTAGGTGCGGATCATCTGCTTTAGCATCTTCACAAGTCGTTTTGTTAACCCAACTATTTGATGATGATGCGGCATGTTTTTTGAAATTCAGGATGGCTTGATTTTTTCTAGCCAATCACACCCTAAAGTCAAAAGAAACAATTGCTTCAGGAGCCAATACACATTGTGTGAATTCCTGTTTGTCACATCTAAATTGAATCTACGCCATAGTCTTGGAATTATACAAATTTTGATGGTCTCCAAATAATACTTGGATCTCCCTTCCTTGATGAACAGGAAGTCAATTGATTCAACAATTCGGGACTGATGGAAGAGATCGTAGTAGCCTGTGTCAATCAAAACTGAGAATGAATGTTCTCCTACTGTAGCTGAGATTACACATACCTACCTTGAATGAGCAGTAGAGGCTTGCCAATGCGATTGATCTGCCTCCAACAAGCAATCGCTCAAATGTTTCCTGGTAGCTAAGCTAATGAAGCTGCATCTGTCACTTGTACATTTTGGAACTCGGTCCGGGAGACATCTTTTGGGCTTGGACAATACTTTGCAACATGACCATACTTATGACAATTGAAACGGTGGGGGCATCCTCTTTCATCTCATTCTAGGAGTTTGTTTTTTGTATCACGATTGTACCTACATGGCTGAAATTGTCTTGCAACATTCTGTACATCCACATCCATCAAGACGACTATCTCTAGATTTTTGTTTGTGTTTGCTTTTTTTGTTTCGGTTGGATTAGGAGTCCATGCATTCTTGCCATGATCATAGGATTCTATCCTCTGTGTGATTTGTACAGCTTCATAAAATGTCTTTGGCCCTTGGTCTCGTGCTCTTCTTGAAATGTCTTGTCTGAGTCTAGGCCACAAGAAAAAGAGTTTCATCTTTTTTGACATTGAATAATATTCCTTGAGTAGCAATTCAATGAGCTTTACTATGAACTGTCCCGATTTTCTACTCCAGATCTTGAAGTTCTTGTAGTGTTGTCTGTGTTATGTTTGCATGGGCAAAATTCTACATTAACTGATGACATAAAATTGGCCAATGAAGCTTGATAGATTTATGTTGTTGTACAAACCATGTAGTAGCAATACCTTCCAGAACAGTTCGTAACTCCAGGGCTTTTCTGTCATCAGACCAGGCATGGTAATCTACAATATTCTCAAAATGGTCGATCCAGACCATGACATCTTCCGTTGGTAATCTGTGGAAGAATTTAGGGTGCACCTGATGATCTGTCCCCGAATTTTGATTTGTAGGATTATGGAAAGAAGTGAGCATCTGCATCAAAGCTTGGTTGGTATCCTATAGCTGGTTCATCAAGACGATTATGTGCTCATCGGCGACTATGGACTATTGATAATGTATCTCCTACTCTGTCATATGAAGTTTGAGACTCTACTCCATGAGGCAAAAACCCAACATCTCCACCAAGATGTGAAATGTGCAAGATGCCCACAAAAAACTACTCTACCCCAAAAGCGGGCACTAGCTCTCTATTCATGCTTAGTCTTCCTCCAAACGGTTACAACTGTCAGTTGCCTCTACGTTGCATGGCCATGTAGGACAACCACATCACTTATCTCTATAACCGCTTATCTCACGTCCCCTTATCCCCCTAGTAGTTTATCCCCTTATCATTCTATTATCCTTTTTATTTTGATACTTGATTTATATGTATATATTAGGTTTATATGTTTATATAGCTCTCTTGTGTATTATTCTTTCATCCTCCGATTATATCAATAATAAATAATAGCCCTTGGCTGTGGTTTAATCATTCACTCAATGGATCTTTTCGATATGAGATAACTTATATTCAAATTAATTAATCTAGCTTTATTTGTTTCTTCACATTTACTTAAATGCTCTTTTTGATGGCTAATTTTTAAAGCTTTCCTTGGTTAAATTTTATTTGTATAGGCAAAAATTGCTTTCAAACCTATAAGTACTACACTACCTAACCCCCCTTATGGTTATTTTTTGTGGTCTTACATGTGGTCTTACCATTTTTTGTGGTCTTGCATGTGCTTTCAAACCTTTTGGTCTTACCATTATCTGAGACTTTGCATATGTGCGTGAATTACCTCCCTTTTATCAATGTGTAATTGTTAATCATAGTAAAGGTGTAAATGAGGACCCCTCTACCTTATAGAACAATAGTTCTATCTCTTTAACCTTTAATTGCGAGTCAAGGTCATAGTTTCTATCCCTTCTCTAGTTAGTAATGTTTTTTTCATAAAGGGTTATTAAGTTCTCCTTTGGTTATTTTTTGTAACTAGTATTGTCTCTTCCCCTTCTCTTTAGCAGTTCTTTTTTAACTAGCAACTTTCCTATTGCTTTCAAGTGTATTTTAATATCCCTTAATTACCTTTCATGGGAGTGGACTACCCCCCATCTTGATTTCATTGGCCCTTAGGCTCATTTTAGGGTTGTGAATTAAAGGCAAACTTTTGCTCTAACTAAGCTTATAATTTTTTCTAAGCACATTGACCCTATAATTGATTATTTCAAGTTTAATTTATTTAAAGTTTGTGACACTGACTGTACATATGATATGGTATTTGCAAAAAAATGATATTTATGAATCTAGATGGATGTCTTTGTTCCTAGGTAAAGCAATAACATGCCAGGGAATACAAATATTACTGGTCTACCCAATTGAAATTATGATGTTCTAACACCTAGTTTTTCTTAGATCGTGGCAGGAGCTAAGTGAACCCTGACCTTGGAACCTAGACTACCTGATGGATTCAGCACCCTTTTCCAAGCTTGTGTTCTTATTTCAAACTCAATATGATTATAACTTCTCAATTTTGTTTGGATTTTTGCAAACTCTCAAATTTTTGCAAGTCCCAACTTAGATGTCGTAAATATTTTTGTACTTGTCTCATATATAACTTTTTATCCAAATGGTGGAATTAATTGTATGGCTCATTTATTGATGGGAATATTAAACCTAAACACACACAAAGATGTATTTTTTTCCATAGCATTAAAATTTTTCCACATTAATTAAATTGTTTAAAGTTACCTATGTAGTGTTATACATTTATATTATTGTATTTCCTAGGATAGTACATTCTTATATTTAGGATGAAAGGATTTGTCTATATTCCTAGGTAAAGCGATAACAAGCTAGGGGAAATATGCATTATCTGTCTACCCAAATGTAACTATGATGCTCTAACACCTAGTTTGTTTGGATGGTGGCAGGTAAATGGACCTTAATGACCTCGGTGCCTGGACTATTGCCTAAATGTTATAGTCTCTCTACTTGTATGGTGGGCTTCATAGGTATTAAATCATCCATGGATTTAATTGAACTATTGCATCTTTTCTTTGGTTGACTCTTCAAGGATATCTGAGCTAAAGTTTGGGTCCCCATTAATAACATTTTGAAGATCTACGGTTTCTTAGTACTATGCTTCGCAATTCTAAACTGTATATTTCAAAGTCATTATTTAATGTCTAGCCTGGTGGACTTGATATGGTATACAATTGCTTGGCCTCTACAATAGTAAAGTAATCAAAGGCGTATGGTTGGAAAATGTTACAATGAGACTAGGTAGTTTGGTTGACATGATTTAGGTGGGGTAAGATTCGTTAGTATAGATTTTGGCAGTGCTCTCCCTAAAACAATGGCGATTTAGATGCATGTTTGTCCTCCCTATATGGTGGCACCATCTTGTCAAATTGGCATTCTTTCCCAACCCTCTACCTTGGCTCTAGTTGTTTGCAAACCCCTCCACCCTATTCCACGCTTTGCAACTATGCATATACAGTGAGAAGTTCAGCATCCTGTATGCCATCAACCACTCTTGGCAAAAGTTAGTTTGCTTCTCAGTGTACTCTCTTCTTCCACCGAATTCTTGGCACTAGCATCTTGACCACTACACCTCCCTTGTTCACGTAATCCAATGGTAGCTACTCAGGTATGTATCTTTGTTATTGACTAGGTCCCTTGGTGGTTTGCTCCACTTACATATCTACATGGCATCTCTGATATCCTTGGCTTAGGTGCAAATGCATCTAGGAGGAGTTCATTGATGCTTGTGTTATGTGCACCTCTCTACTCCTTGATTAGTCTATAGTCGTTCTTGGGTTTTCTCAAATAGATAATAGTCCCATTAGGGCACTCATTATGAGGTAATCTTGTCGGTTTTTTTGCTTGTAAGCCGTAATACACAAACTTGGGCCGTTTTTATGGGTTCAAAATTATTGCTGGAACTGGAGCACATAATGATCTTTTCCCTTGTTTGGTCATATGTGAATTCAATTTCCTACGCTAGTCTCTGGCGTGTTCTAATTTCCTTCAAGGAGCTCCCTCTATAGCTTTGTAGCCTCTACACGTACGTTTATTTCATAAGCTGGTCACCGATGATTTGAGCTTTATGCTTACCTATGCTCTTATCTTCACATTATTATTCCACTGTCCAGACTACTCGACATAGTAATAGATGTTAGAGCTATATATAGCTTGCCCTAACTCAACCTAGTCCTCAACTATATATATCCTATGATCTATGAATAGAATCACTTTCTTGAGAGCAACTCTTGTGTCGGTCTCTCTCCTCTTTCTCTTCCTCTCAACATGGTATTAGTGCCTAGCTATGCTCTAGCATGACTGTGAGTTGAAAGCAATATGTTTTTTGTCAATCTGACAACACGATCATTCGTATAACGTTCTTTCTGATCGTTTCGACTACTTGATCACTAGGTTTTGAGTTGATATGCAAAAGTTATCAAAGATGCATCGCAAATATGCGTTGTGGTCATGATTGATGAAAACGGCCCATGCAGGCTTGTTCAAAGCATATGCATTGGTTATTTTGACTGGTTGGATCACTATATTCCGATTTCAAGTAAGAAAGTTATGATTATTTCTTTTTGTTGCCTGCTATCAATAAACTAGTAGAAGAGTGTTTGGACAGAAAGATGGACACTCATAACAGAGAAGAATTGATCTAGGACATGAGGATGGAAAAGGTTCATACTTTCATAGAATCAACAATATTTGAAGCAAAAGCAAAAGCAATGAGTAAAGTAGCCCAATCTACATGCTTTTGTAGTGATAATTATATGAGTTCAATAGACCAAAAAGTTGATTGAGAAAGTTTATATATATATATATACTTAATGATAAGAAGCTTCTTGATATGGTGTCGCCCTCCCACTTTCAGTCTCCACCAGTTGATCACACCATCTTGCACTCAATATTTGTGTTCCCTTAGATTTAACACACTGGCATATCATGCTTTTACATTCTCACATGAAGAAATAAGATGCTCAATCACATAAAGCAAACTTCTTTAGCTATAGGACTCCATAAAATTTAGATGAAGAGGAGACCTAACACCCATCGGTCATATCCATAACCCCAAGAGCGCAGGGTCGTTGTTGTAAGTGTAGTCAATTTTTAGGGATCAAGATCTTATCTAATCAATGCCAAGTAGAGTCTCAATCTAGGGTTGTTGTTGTAAGCATAGTCAATCTTTAGGAATCAAGATCTTATCTAATCAATGCCAAGTAGAGTCTCAATCTTGTCGTTAAGAGTAAAGTAGCCCAATCTTCATGCTTTTGCAGTGATAATTATATGAGTTCAATAGACCAGAAAGTTGATTGAGAAAATCACTTGGACAAAAGGTTATCTATCATATGAAAGAAATTTTTTATTTCAGTGAAAACAAGAGTTTAGTGCTTCAACACTGGTGGTTTCATGCTACTTTTGCAAAAGTAAAAGCCAATGATGCTTCACATATATTAAGCTAGTTTTTATTTAGTGCATCTTTTACTGACCAGTTTCTTATTTAGTTCGTCGCTTGCTGAGTCTTTGTGTAAGTGCTTTGCTACTCAACATTCATAGAGCATCCTTCAACCAAAGAGCTCTATCAATATCTATACTCGGGTGCCTCACAAAACTTGATTGTTTTTCAGTAATCACTATGACATACATCTATGTGTTGGAGCTTTTCTTTGCCTATTGGTATAAAGATAAACCAACTTTCTTTAATGGTGTACATGATTGGGAACCATGATATCATCATAGTTTAGTACAATGCCTTGTTCTTGATATTCTACTTGAAAGTTTATGTTATTTGTATTCCACTACATTCATATGCTTTGTGCTTTATTCACAATGATAATACGTGTATTATTATGTTTTGCTAGCAAGTTTAGCTACAGCTTCAAGTTTCCATAAATCTCAATTAAAGAGACTTGCCACATATTCTATATCAAGCTTTACTTTTAGCATGAGCTGATTGATTCAAAGGAGCTTCCAAAATATTTTGTATTATTTTGAAGGCTAGATTTTCTTCGATTATATTATCATTTACTTTTGATTTCCTAAATGTTTTATGTTATTTTGAAGGTGAGAGTTACTTTCGATTGTCTTATGATTTTGAAAGCAGGTTCTCTTTCATCTTTGTTAATCAAGCATGCCTATAGGCCATCCATTGTATTTGATCTGGAGTAGGCTAAATATCATGTAGGTATGCTTGATATGCAAAAGAAAATGTCGATCTAATGTTTCTTTCTCTCTTATAAGCTAACATCTTGCTTGACTTGCTTGTCATGTATTCAACACTAGCTTTACTTTCATAAGTTGGTCCATCCTATGAAAGAAAAGGACTTGCCGAATGTTTTACGTTGTTAGTTAACATTCTAACATGTTTTCTTTCAATTTTTCTTTTCTATTTAGCTTTGATATTATTACTCCTTGGATACGTTACTTCACATATGCAAAGGTGCTTCTCACATGTTTTCTTATCGTTTTCAAGGCACTCGTTTATTTCCAAGGTGAGCTCATATATTCTCTTTCATCACACTCAGTTGTTTCTCCGAGTACATGCAGGTTTACACAGATGCCTAGATACAACCCAATGGATTAAATACACATTCGATACCTACACGATGAGTATATCTACTTTGTTTTTCATAGTCATCTATATTTACGGGTGCATGCAAGGTCTTGCTAGACCAATGATTTCTTCCTTCTTTGTTGATTAACTGATTGATGACTTATGCTATGTATTTACTTATTGGTTCAAGCAAGGCATACTTTTATTTCACCCTTTATGTGGTAAGGTATACTTATATTTCTTTCATGATGAACACTTATGGCTGACTTAATGAGTACTAGTTTGGCCGTGGCATCTATGGACTACTTATTGCATACTTGTTTGAATGTGGCAAGGTTCAATGTCTTTCATGTAACAATATTTATGAACACATATGGATAATTGCTTGAGTACTTATTTGGATGTGGCATATGGCTAACTACTTGAGTACTCATTTGGATGTGGTACATGGATTATTATTGACTCCTCGTTTGGATGTGACACATATTTACTCGTCTGGACGTGGTACATGGATTATTACTAAGTCCTCGTTTGGATGTGACACATATTTATCTGGCTTTCATGATGGACACATATGGATTACTTATTGAGTACTCATTTTGACATGGTCATATTGCATACTCATTTGCATGTGGCAAGGTTCAACATCTTTTAGATAAATACATATGGATTACTTCTTGAGTACTCGTTTGAACATGGCACATATGGATTATTTATTAAGTACTCGTTTGGACGTGGCACATATGCATTACTATTGAGTACTTGTTTGGACGTGATCACCATTCCCAGATGCCCATTTTCTTGGTTACTTCTAGATGTTCTTTGTAATCTTGAATGCTCGTCTTTTCGGTTGTTCAGTACTTTCGGATGCAAAGAGGTTGTTATTTCATTCCCGCTATGATTATGTAAGCTGTGTCTAATCCACCCAAGCTTGCGTCTTGTCATACGTGTGTGGCTTATTCTTGTTGTATTTTTTGTTGTTTGATACTTCTAACTACCCAGGTATTCGGTACTTCTGGGATACCCAATTGTTCGTATTTCCGGTTGTTCGGTACTTCCGGCAGCCTAGTTGTTCGGTACTTCTAGGATGCTCAATTGTTCGGTACTTTTGGATGTCTGGATGCTCATTGTGTTTCTAGATTATTGGTTCTTGATTTGCAAGATCATTATGGGCTCGTATTTTCAGTTGTTCGATGCTTTCGACTGCCCAGTTGTTCGGTGCTTCTGGGATGCTCAATTGTTCGGTACTTTCAGATGTCCGAATGCTCGTTGTGTTTCTAGATTATTGGTTCTTGATTTGCAGGATCATTATGGGCCTTTCTATTGTGTTGCTATGGCTTTCTTACACTACGCAAGTGACATTTCAGCCCTGGCTTTATGGACATATCAAATCCGATACTTCAAGATGCCGAAATGCTTGTTGTGTTTCTGGATTATTGGTTCTTGATTTGCAGGAACTTTATGGGCCTTCCTATTGTGTTGCAAAGGCTTTCTTACACTACCCAAGAGACATTTTAGTCCTAGCTTTGTGGTCAAATCGCCTCTCCATACTCACCTTTGGAGTGACGAAGCAATTTCCTCATTCATCCTTGGTACAATAGAAACAGACACTTGAATATTTGTTGTGTTCATATACATTGCATGAAATCGGTCATTTTATGTGGATGAATTATGCAAAACATGAAGACATGATTATAAAGTTTTGAGGAGGTCTGACCAAATTGAACTTGGAAACAACAAGCTCTACTATTCAGATGAAGAGCTCAAACATCGAACTTGAAGATCTCAAGCCTTGATTATGCATCATCACTATGTCAAACAAGTTGAGCTTTCCACGAAGATTTTTCTATTTTTCACACATACTTTGCACTATATCATGCACCAAACATAGTGCCTATACTTTGCACTGTACTATGGACAAGTGCTTCTCTTATGCCCTTGTACTATCCACATTTGCACTGTATCATCCAGCATTATTATGCCCTTGTACTATCCACATGCAATTTGCACTGTATCATTCAGCATTACACTGTATCATTCAAATTGGCATATGGCCATCCTTGTATATATATTTTCACATAGATATATATAGTGGCTCTTGTTTTTCCCTTGTACTCTCCAAGGGTTTTTTCATCCATAGCTAGAGGGCCTAGTTTGAATGGGGTTATTAGAGCTATATATAGCTTGCCCTAACTCAGCCTAGTCCTCAACTATATATATGCCTATGATCTATGAATAGAATCACTTTATTGGGAGCAACTCTTGTGTCGGTTTCTCTCCTCTTTCTCTTCCTCTCAACAATAGATGTCTTCTCCTATGTGTGCAAAGTGGACATGCTCTATAAATGAAATGTTTGTATGCTACCTCCTATAGTATTGCGTATATTTTACTACTTGGGTGTGACAAGTTTCTCCTACGTACTTGAATCTATCTATTTTGCTTTCTCGTAGCTCTTTGGTTGGTCGTCGCTGCACATCTACTCTAGTAACCTCTTCATTATTTAAGGCACTCTCTATAAATGAATTTTCTTCATGCAGCTGCATTGGTAGTGGAGCCTCTTATGCATCTTCATGTACCATAAGTAGCTACTGTGGGTGTAGCCTCTCTTCATATAGATCTTGGCTAGGCTGTTAACCCGTTTGTTACTGTTGGTCGTTGCTGTTGTCCCCATGTTACTACGTTCTTGGTGCATGTATATGATTGCAAACTATGTGGAATCGTACTAACTTGCTGGTTGGAACGTTGACATAGAATGAAGTATGGTGGACTACTGCTCTTGATTACCACTCTACATGCCGGCTTAGTCCTTGTTCCAAAGTGGTTTGTATGCACTCCTTCTTCCATAAGTATAGATGCATTGGCCAATCATTACAATTATTATCTAGTGCATTGGTTGACCATGGTATCTTGCGACCCTGTGTGAAATACTTGCAAGTAGTTTACTATGGACAAATCATCGTTAACGGAAGTAGCTGTGACCTTTATGGGGGTTTCTCTGGAGTGCCTAGAGATGGAGTTACGCTCTGATGTGTCATGACTTCTATGTGAAGACCTCTTGCTACCTATTGGCTTGACAATGGCTTACCTTACCTTTCGGTAGGTCCACATGCTTAGGACATATGATATGCTTCTTTCTTATTGACTGGATATATTGAGGTCCAGTGCGTATTCTTGAAGTAAAATTCCAACTTATATAGACATTTATTATCTCCTATACCTAATGATCTACCCACAAAATGACATGGCCTCTTAACTAATTTGTTTTCTTTGTGAGGGGTCCTTC